>NW_027113876.1:16561-89025 GCF_000696795.3 Halyomorpha halys | reverse complement strand
AAAAAAAATTATATCTCTACCGCGACAACCCATGAAGGGTCAGGGGTGCAGTTCTTTGTAAGGAAGTACTGTTACTTGACCAACAGTTGTGCTAGTAGGTGATTTGGTGAGAAACACACTCGACCGCCAGATTTTTACCCAATTAAGGGTATCCACTTAATGATGCTGGGTGGACCCCAGGGCTCCCGAACCCACAGGGCTGATTCATGGCTATAGTGAAACAAAAAATAATTATCTGCCACGGGCAGATTTGAGCCCAGATCCTTCGAGGTAGTATCACAGTGCCTTACCACTGAGCTACCCACTCCTGTATACATTTAATATATATATTTTGGCAATATGAATTATTACTCAACCCACATTTGTTCACTTTCATTGTCAGAATGAGGAGTTTTTATCTTTCTAACATTACCCCTCTCTTTATTTTTTTACATTTAAAAATCAATATTTGATGCAAAACTATATAAATCTAGTACCTGTTGAAATCCAAAACTACCTACATTACATGTGATTTTTCCTCTATCGCCTGACCATGCAGCATATTTTTATACCAATAAATAATTTCACTATCTAGCAAGAATATTTGAAGGTTCTCCAAAATAAAGAATCTGGCTGTTTTTATACATCCAGTGGGAATTAGAGTAATAAAGAAGTTATGTATCTAACATTAAAAATTAAACATTAGATATAAGAAGTTTCACAACTTCATATTTCAAAACATTAAAAATTAAACGTTACATCTATGTTAAAATTAAACATTAGATATACGTTATTAAGATAACATTATAGGTCTTTGAAAAATATAAGTTTTTTATCAAACGAGAGAAATTTTCATTAACTTTATAAATCCAGAGTTTAATAGCAGATTTTGGCCTGCAAAACGTTATAGAAACATTTTTCCTTTCATCGTTGTCCACGCTCTTGTTTATTCGATATCTCTCTTGTACCGCGGATACTCCTCTAATAATTGACTCACAGTTTTTTTTTTCTTCAATTATATCATTATATAATACATACATATATGCGGTAAAACTTCTCCATAATGGATACCCACGGGAAGGATATTTGTCCGTTATACTGAAGTATCTGTTAGGAAAAGATAAATATATAAAGAACACTGAATGAAACATTAGGTTTACACACATATCATCCTTTAATCTATGATACCATTAAATACGAAAAAATCAATATAGTTTTTAAACTATTAAAAAAAAAATTAACACATTAATCTATTAACATCACGCCTCAGCCTTCATTTTTTAGGATTTATTCTGACACCCTGAATATTATTACGGATTCATATTTACTCAGTCATTTGATAAGATTTGTAGTTAATGACTACATACATACGTACATTATATACTTTTTGTTTAATATAAATTTTCGGGAATGAAATTGGTGTCTGTGTCCGGAAAAGAGGGGGAGGACTCCGATATGCACGCACGCGCTCGTGCACGCACACGCACGCACACGCACACAAACACACACACACATATATATACATCTTAATGTATTTAATAAATGGTAAGGCGTTACTAACCTACTGCGTAAGTACGTCGCAACAGCAACTTGAGGAAATAAGAAAGGCATCATAATAACCAATGCTAGAATAAAAGGTACGAGTATATGGATATATAAAGGTATATAAGGGGACGGAAATACAGAAAGAGATGCTAAGAAATAAATCTGGAGGACGATACAAAAGAGAGTGGAAGAAGCGAGAGGTAGGCAGGAGGAATGGTGTCCGGTGATCTGGTAGAGAATCGCTCCACCTTGGTTAAGAAGGCTGTCGGAAGCGACGAGGAAGGCCCAACTGGCGAGGAGTACGTCCTGGGAGGAGGAAACGAGAAGGCAGGAGGATGCAAGGGTGGAAGCGGCGAGGTTAGCGGTGAGCAGCGCGGGCCAGGCGTCACCTCCTTCGGCTGTTGTCAGCTCCACGCTTCTGTTCCCGCTCACCCGCACCGTTGCTCTTTCTCCCATCACTGCTCTGTCTCTGTTGGCTACTCCTCCGTCCGCATGCGCAATTCTTTGTAGGAGGGCGGAGGGGGAGAGAGGAGGCGAAGGGGGTTACTTGCCGCGATGCTCCCGGTTCCCCCAGTTAGATTATTTTTTTTCTTTCTTAAAAATATTTCTGATGTATTATTCAGATAATTATAATATGATTATTATGTGTACTAACACACACACACAAACATATATATTATTATTATATTTATCTGAATAATATATTCAGAAATATTTTTAAGAAAGAAAAAGGATAATTCAACTAGGGGAATATATATAATTATATTATTCTGAAGGTAATAGATATAACAATAATTATATAGTAAAAAGAGAAAGAAGCTAAAATTTGGCGATCTTAGGACAGATATAACATATTGTCCGATTATATGGGAAGATATTCTTCCAGAACATTTTATCGAAAATGGTCATTCCCCTAATATTTGAGGGTCGCTGTATATACTTGTTATGAGTCAATCCTTGCACTCTCTCACTTCGTGTTTGAATAAATTATTACATTCGTGAGATTACAATGATAAGAATTTTGAGATGCTTCATTTTAAACTTTGTTCTCTATTTATGAAGCATAATTAAAGTCTAAGTTGCCTTATCAAGTTTGACACATTTTCTAAAATTTATCTTCGAAATTGCTGAAAGTTTTTACTTTCTAGTTTAATTTTTTTTTTACTTATTAAAAAGATGGAATTTGCTTTTAGTGCCTTCAAAAATACTAAATTTCCATCCCGTAACACGTCATTATTTTTGCCATTGAGAAAAGAGATATAAAATTAATATTAACTACAGTATTAAAGAAATGAACATATAACAGTATTTTCAAATACATAACAGTAAAAATATTATTTTCAGCACTGACAGAATTCAATAAATTAAACAGAATGTGAGTTTGAACTACCATCGTTTGTTTTGGGGGACCCGTGATTCACATAGCGACAATTTAACCCCCCCCCCCTCTCCCAATTTCACTCCTGGGTTAACTGTGGGGCACAATTAATTAAAATCAGATGTTATCAGAAAAATATCAATATGAGGTATTGGCACGCAATTAATAGATTGCCACTGATCTTTATCATTCATTCCCATCTTCGTTAGCTTATACTGCATGCAAAAAGGATTAGCCATCTCTGAAAATTTAGCAGTTAGAGATATTTTCGAATCACCTGTATTTCCATATAGTGTTTACCTTCATTTTTGCCTCTGTAAGTAGAATATTTCAAATAAAAACTTAGATTAAACTAATTTTTGATTCCATGAGGGGATGTAAAAAATGTCAATGAACTTAGAAACTTTATAAATCGAAGTTGGTTAATTTAAACCTCGATTGGACAAACACCAACATTTACCTGTCATTTTAAGATAATATTGTTATAGCTTTATATAGGGAAGAAGGGAATTGACCAATCAAATGTGTAAGGAAAGGTAGCGGCTAGGGTGAAAGTTGATGAGTGCTCTGTTGTGGTCATTGCCTTCCATGGCGACCCAAATCAATGAAAAATAGATTTGTTATCAACAACTATTCCCTCCCCTAATGTGTTCATTGATGGGAGGGGACACTTGTTCGATTTGTATCCATTCTGTTTGTATAGTACAGGTAAAAATTACATATAAAAAAATAATTGGCCCGTTAATGAAACTTCGTAAAATCATTTCGTCTATCATGAGATTGAAGGATTAAATGAGTCCATATGAATGAGAAGATTGCTGACCGGGAAATATATATATATATATATGTGAGGAGAAGATGATTGGGGCTGCGCTCAGTAAAGAACATGAATAAGTAAAAACTGATTTATTAGTGCCAACGTTTCGGCCAGAATTTCTAGGCTTCATCAGAACTCAGAGCTTAAAGATAACAAAGAATGAATAAAAGGATATCCTAGGATAGAATGATAGACAATAAGAAAATAGCATTATGGATACATAAATATTGTTGACCAACATGAATAGTGTTATAATAAGACAGAGGCTGTATGGAAAGAGTAAAATTAAGTTGTAGGAAAGAACAGATAACAAAATACATATAAAAATCTAGTTAGTAAAGATATGTATAAAATGAAAATAAAGTAATGAAAGAAGTGGAAAATAAACCGTATATATATAGCTAATTAAATATTTAAGTAAACAAACAGGGTCAAGGAAATAAAAATATAAATTTATAATCTTAAATACTTTAAATAAGACTGGTTAATGTTGTTTAAATAAATAATTTAAATTTTATCCATTATAGTCTCAAAACCTTTTATTTTCTTTACAAGTCCGACGTTTCTGCCATCCTCAGGGACAATCTCAATACAGTTTTTGAATAATTTAAAAACACTACTTCATACAGGCTATTTTGTCCAGGTCAATTCCACAATTTCTAATTAAAACAAAAATTAAAGTTCTTTATCACAGTTACTTTTTTGTTAAAATTTATCACAACAATGCTTGTTATTTTAATGATTTTTAAATTTTTGAATTGTCCTTGGCAGAATAGCCTGCATGAAGTTGTGTTTTTAAATTATTTATTTCAAAAATTTTATTAAGATTGTCCCTGAGGATGGCCGAATTGGCCGAAACGTCGGACTTGTAAAGAAAATAAAAGGTTTTGAGATTATAATGGACAAAATTTAAATTATTTATTTAAATAAAAATATAAAGTCATATAATGCAAAAGCAACAAGAAAATATGAATATTTTAATTTAATAATAATAATTTAAAATGAACTATTCCAAAGGTGACAACAAATAATTTAAAAAATATAAAAGAACATAAAACATGTAGTGAAAAAAAATTAACGTTAAATGAAATATTAGTTTTAGTACAAGTGACACAATGACCACTCTAAAAAAGCGTTATTCTTCATTATAGACTAAAATTCATAATTTCTATTGTTAATTATAATTTTTTTTTACATTTTTAGCTAATGACTACAAAGTTAAGGATTTTTCGGAAATGACATTCAACACAAACTTAAAGTTGACTAGAGAGCTCTATAAATAGTCCAGGCGTTGAGGATTCAAATAGAGGAATCAGGAAAAAGTATTGAAGGTTTTCTCAATTATTCTATATATTTTTTGGGAGGCTGAATCCGAATTTCATTTGTTTCCTATTTCATGTATTCGCCAGCCGGTGGGCTTCACAAAGAAAATGTAAATATTTTCAGTTTTTTGCTTAACTAAAACCAGAGTTGGGCAAAAAGTTTTCGATTGACGAGAGATGAATACATTTTTATTCGAATAAAAATACGACTAAACAATCCGAATACTTTTGTATTCGAATATTTGAAATATTATTTAAATCGAATAAAACATTAGAATTTTTTTTCCGAATAATTTATTATTCGAGTAGAAAATTCACGTGTACAAATGTATTCGTCTCTTGTCAATCAAATAATGTTTGCCCAACTCTGACTAAAAGTCAAAATCTAAGCATTTTCTGCAGCAAATTTTAGGTTACATGATCATAATGGCTGCGATAGCTTTCACTATCACAACTACTGTCAATATCAACCTAACCTTGGAACTACCGCTTAGGTACGAAAATTACCTTGAAATTACAATAAATTGGTCTTGATAATAATGTAAAATTTTAACATATTGTAATAATGTATTTTCAACGGTTTAAAACATGTTGAAATTCTGATTTATGCAACTTTTTACTTCACTTCCTAGATATATCTTATTATTTTTACCAGTATTGGATGGAATAAATATATAGGAAAATAAATTGAATTAGTTATTCAACAATTTATTGACTGCTCATTGACATAGGAACCTCCTTTCAGCAAGGTATTAGGATACTGTGGTATTAGGATTCATGTTTTTTCTTCTATCTTGATAACTTTTCGCATTCCATTATTTTCTTTATTTCGTTCTGAAAATATTAAGTATTGAGTTAGTAAATACACAATAAATATTTCACATTATTATATTTAGAATCTTAAACTTCGAAAATTTTCTTTTACTAAAAAAAGTTTACATGTTTAAATATTTTTAAAAAAAATATTTTTAGTATAAAAAAGAATAACTTATTTGTTTCACCATCTGACTTTCACTATTTTACAATTTTTATCCTCAAATTCTACCTTCAAGTCAAAAATTAAAACACGATAGTGTTTAATTTATTTATATCTTGTACGTTTCGGGGATACTGCGTTACTCTCTTAGCATAATTTTTTTTGTACTTTTTATAATTCGTTGTCTATATATTGAAGAGGGGAACACAGAATTTCCAGGAACGTCTAACAAATAAATACATAAATTTAGCACTATTGTGTTTTAATTTTTGATCTTAAGGAAGAAAAAGACAGTTTTAAAAAAAATTCTATTCTAGAGGTCTTTCCAAATATTTTTTTATTCATATTTAGCTACGTGTGTATAAGTAACTTATTCATGCAAACAACTATAATTAGATAGATATATAGTCATACATAAATTATATTAAAGCGTACTTGTATGGTTTTGTATATGTAAAATACAGCTTCCGTGTTGAGCTTACACTCTTCCTGGCTACGTTTCCCCCACCCTGGAGAAAAATTCAGTTGGCAAACACATAAAGTCGCCAATCCCAAAACGAAGCTTAAGATGACAAAGACCTTCAACATTTCTGCTTATCTGTAAAAATTGGACAATTTAATGTACGAAGTAAACATTTATCATTAATATTTTATCCCCTTTCATACAGGGAAGAAAAAAGAAACTATTTGAAATAAAATTTAACGCATTAAAGAGGGAGTTGAATAGATCTAACAAATTGAAAATGAACTAAAGTACAAAATGTCATGTATTAATTCACAGGTTCAGTTATCCTTGCCAGAACGAATAATTTGTTATACTGAAATAATAGATGAATCTACATCAAAGTAAAGTAAAACAAGAAAAGAAACACGGAAGGTTTTTTTGTAAATTGAAAAATTATTTCTTAATCTCACTCCATAATCGTAACTATACTATTAGTTTTAAGATTCAAAATCAACAGTTAATTTTATTTGATAAAAAATTATATTTTCTAACTTTATGGATTTTTATTTAGTTAATTATCACTAAATGAAAATAAAACTTTTCTTCTAAAACTAATTAGTATATGAAAACAAAAATCTACTTCTAAAATTTGACTGATAACCTAGCTGAACTTGTAAGTCGTCAAAAAAAAGAAAATCATTGTCTATTTTTTTTTTTGTACTGAATATTCATTTAAATATGTACTTTTTCTTCGGCCTTAAAATGGTACACGTGTGGAATAAGTTACTCGTGACATGTTTGTAATTTGAAATAAGCTTTGCATATGTGTTCTATGTCATTTTCCTTATATTACTTCAATAAGCGTTTTGTCGCGAGATGGTTAGCGTAGAAATAAAAGCATCCATTACAGGATTATTTCATTATCGAAAAAAAAGTTGAATAGGAAATATTGAATTGCGGATTCCATCTCGTGGAATAAGTGCCTCGGTGGGGAGATAAACAATTTTATAGTTGATAAAGAACTAAATACATTTCTACGAGTGAGAATATATCTAACGTTAATTACGTCTTTTGACGTTACTTGTTAATTATAGTATATTCACTCTTGAAGAATAATTTATCTAATATTAAAAGATATGTTCATTGTTTTGTTACGGAAAACTGTTGATATTAATTTTAAAAGGAAATCTCAAAATGTACACATTAAAAAGCATTTTTGGTGTGGTAAATGATGAGAAAAAGCTAATTGCTTTCCTTAAGTATAAAGAACTTTTAACAAGAATGAAGGTATGTTCAAATGACCATGAAATGAATCTTTATTTTGGTAAAATAATAACAGGTCTTATCACCCATCCCTACTAACAAATTAAAATATTTTTTTTTTGTACAATCATTTGCGTAATAAACATTTATCATTGATATTTCATTCTCGTTATTCTTTAAAACTAATCTTTACAATGTTGTAATTTTTAAAATTTTTGATCTCAAATTATATATAAAACTTGTTATAACATTATGCATTAAGATGTAGTACAAATAAATCTATGCACTGCTTGCTTACATTTTGTTGATTCGCACTTACCAATCAACACGGAAGAACGAACTGGCGGTTTTCCCATCTGACTCCTCTTTTATAGGCAGCCAAGTATTTTTTCTGTCTTTCTTTTTTCTTTTTTTCACTTAATATATATTTGTTTGGCTTCTAGCTAATTAGAAGAGTGCTTGATATCACTCTTAATTTGGCTTCTTTACTTTAGATTTATTTTTTCTCAGTGAAGCCATTTAGGTCCTTGTAAATCTACTCGATTTAGGAATGGGATATAATTCATTGAAACACTTCTGTAATTAATTCATTTTCTCATTTTTGATAGTTCAATATTCAAATTATTGGATTTTGCAACAAAATCATAATGGTATTTGGTAATTCATCAATTCAGACGTTAAAAAAAAAAATAAATTAAAAACAGAAAGAAAAAAAATACTTTATGTTGAAATATGTTCATGAAACGTTGGCTCAATAAAAATAGTATACCCATTTACTATTCGAGTTTTTTTTACCGCACCCGGACCATATTCCATTCAAAAATACTTTATCATAAAAACAATTATTTGTACTTAAATCAATCAATAAAATGAGTCAGTATTATGAAGTTTGTTTCTTTAGTGATAAGGCATGAACCCAGTTATATATATACGGTTAAGGGTGGCTAAACTGAGATGTAACCTAATCCAGTATAATATGGATATGTACAAGTAACGTGCGCAATAAAGTTAATCGTATATCATTAAGTTTTGTGTATTATAAATTAACATAAGCAAATACTAACTAATAAAAATACATTAAATCTATACAAACAGGGCATAGATTACTAAAATATGGAATTTGAAGTGTATAGATTAAATATAAAATATAATATGAGCCGTTAAGAGTAAATGTGATGTAAGTTTTTTTTTTTTTACTATATCTGACTAACATCAGTCCAGCTGTACTTCCACTTTGTCTTAGTGGAGTAAGTCCTGTTTAAATGGTTGTTGCATGATCCTAAATTATGTTTATAAATAGATAAGAGAATACAATTTGGAAGGTCAGACTGGACAATGGTACTTTAAGGAAGTGTTTTCAGAGGCTGGAATCACGTTTGCTCCATTTATTAATGAGCAGTTCGTTTTGATGAAGGATAATGCAGTCACAAACTGCGTGTAGCGTCACCAAATACTAGGAGTACGAGAGATTATAGTTTCTGAAGTTCTGGAAGATCTCTTGATATTCCAGATGTATTGTTGCTGTTCCTACTACAGGGCATATCAAGACTGACCTCATACGGTAACCAATACAAATACAAATAATAACTATCGCCAATGGTTAATTTGGTTACAGTTGAGCAGCTTAAAGTGTCGGCTACAATGTGTAAGTAGATTCTCAAACCCCAACTAAATTTGCTGAGACTGAATGAACCCCGCACTAGAAGGAGACCCTTGGCGTTAACTACTTTCGGAGAGGAGACGGAGCCGGGCTGGTTCCCTCTCACATGTGACAATGGGGAGGCCAATGATTAGCTGCGCATCTCCTACCATAGGTTGTAGGTGGTCTACCGACGCTCCCTGCCCACTAGAATTGTTTTGGGGCTGCTGGACGATAAAACCCACCAGGATAATCAGACTTTTGGACTACCAGAACGAGAACTTGCTTGGGGCAGACCAATGGTTGTTCCTGGCCGTTGAAGGCAATATACGCTTATGTATGGAGGAATTTCAGAAGTAATCGGTCCTCGCGTTCCCGGATTTTTAAAAGCCCTTCGCGGTTACGGTAAACTCAAGCGAATATGCGTTGAGAGCCGAGTTTTCTCAAGATAATCGAGAGGTGAGCGACCGATTGCGTACGGCAATTAGCGGTTGACTGTGGCAGAAATGCGCTATAATGCCCTTGAAAGAGAACTGTTGGGGATTGTGTGGGCCGTGGATTATTTCCGACCCTACGCGTTCGGCAGGAGATCAAGGATCCATACGGACCACCACCCTATCCAGGGGGTGGGAATGTTAAAAGAGTTGTCGACGAGTGTCACCCGGTGGAAAGAGCTCTTTAACTTATATAAGATGGACATAGTGTTACAAGCTGTGTAAGGAGAATGTCACCGCAAATTGACTCTCTCGAGCAATCACTGCCATAGAGGAAGGGCGAGGGGAACTTCCCGAGGATGTTCGACAATTTCTGAGAGAATGGACACCGGGGGAGGAGGAAAACCCTGAATGGCCGGAACGGGAGTAGGGTACAGCATCTACAGGGGACGAAAGTTTTAGGAGGGAAAGACCCAGAGAGATGGAGGAAGTGGTAAAGATTATTCCACCCTATAAACCCCGTCAAATCGTTTGGAAGACTAGAATCGGCAGGGTTGATGAAAATAGAATACGGTAAGTACGGCAGGAGTTCGATTACTACCGTCTGGTCGACACTGAGAGCGCGGGAAGATCAAATTTGCCGGGCGCTTTAAGATGCGTCCAAGTCGGGTAGATCGTACCTCATTTACGTGGGGAACGCGGCGATTTGGGAAAAATTAAAAGGCTATGGCGGTCGGAGCAGGTAGGAGTAGATTGTAATTTCGACCGATGTAAACTGATGGTAGAGACGGTTCGAGACATGGAAAGTTAAAAAAAAATAATTAAAGTAAGGTAAAAAAAGAAAGTTATACTTGCGTGCCATCAGGGTAAAAAAATCATCGGGGGTTAAACGAAACATTCCTAGTTCTGAAATGCAGATACTTTTGGTGGGGGATGCGTCGGATAATTCAGGAAACCATATTGGGGGTGCAATGTGTGCCCAAGCACTAAATACGATAGACTCCAACCAAGGGCAGCCCAGAAAAAAATACCCACCGAAGATAGGCCACTGAGGGACCTTCACGTTGATACCTTTACTTGGAAAGAGTATAAATGGTTCACGATCTTGAACCTATTTACGAGTTGCAAAGAAGCGATCAGTGGACGCGGTATTAGGTTCACTGCGTACCTGGTTTCAGTTCTATGATGTTCCAGACCTAATTTCTATAAATGGGGGCGAGAGTTTGATAATTATTTTCTGAGAGAAGGAATGGAACTGTTGGAGATTCATTGGCACTATAATATACTCGGACATCCTAAGAGCAGGAGTGGGATCAAGAGGCTCCATAACACTCACTTGCGAGTGTATAACATGAATAAGGGGTTAGAACCAGACGAAGCGATGCTAAGGGTGGTTGCGTCATACAATACAGTTGTTAAAGACGACATACCGGTCGACCCATGCGGTCACTGGATTCTACCCTTTTGAAATCCTTTTTTTTTCTTCTGGGGCGTCGCAGAAACTTCAGAGGTACGGCTACTGAAGAAGACATCGTTAACAATGCCATAGTTCTGAGGAAGTTGTGGGAGAATGTTCAGGGGCTCATTAAGAGGGAAAAGTCCAGGTGTGTGTTGTGATAGAATCTGAATTTACGTGATATAATAAGAGAAAGTGGTGACTAATAGGAAAAATGAGTTACTACGGTATGAAGGTCCATTTTGGGTAATTGTCCTTAGACAACATAATGTCACAATTGAAAGTTTACGGGAACCAAGAAAACGGAGGATAGTCCATGTTCAGCAATTGAAAATTCCTATCATGTTGACACCGGAGGGGCCTGGAGGGTCATCTCCCCCTCATAGTATGTAACTAAATTACGTATGTTTTTTATTATTTTTGAAAGTGTTTTTCTTTCTTAATTTTTTGTTGTTGTTTTCTGTGTGGAGGTATCACACATGTGTATAATCAGTGCTGGTAAAAGTAAATACAGTGGAAATGATAGTATTATGTTGATGTGTGAGAGGTTTTTTTTTTTTTTTTTTATTTAGGCAAAAGTATATTTGTTTTGTATTTTTAATATCACAATGAGCTGGGTTTATTTTTGTTTTTGTAATTATATATTTCATTTTACAATACTTGTCCTTTTTGTGAAGTTTGCGAGAATTGTTCGTAAACTGGTAGTGGGGAGTTGATGTATGATCACACCTGATATCTGTCATAGTACCTACATACTGTATATCTCTGTGTAAACATAGGCTAAAGGTATATATAGAAGATTATATAATAAGAGAGTATAAATCTGTATATACATTGGCATTGCGTGCATAATTTCTTGTCACGTTTTTCTTTTGTTTTTAGTTTCTTCACTTGACCTACCGTAATTTATATATATTCTTATATATGTATATACAAAATTTTACTTTCTCAACAATGTATAAGCAATAAACATTAGTTGTTGTGGAAAGTTATTGTTGAGAAATTAAAGGAAACTCATTATTTGTTTTGAACGAGTCATCTACGAATTCGGGCGTCATAATCACTCAAGCCTTTATACTTTACCGGGTTTGACGAACTGTCATTGTATATTTTGTTATTTATCCACATTACTGTAAGTATAGCGTTTAATTACAATGATTATACATGCGATGTATGTACTGAAACACTAAATTGTTTTTATTTACTTATCACTTACGCATTGTATGTTTATTTAGAATAGTTTAATGTTAATTTTAAATCACTTAGTTTTTGTTTTTCACAGTATAATATTCATAGATTGTACTTTATTTATTCATTCTAAAATTATATCCTTGTAATTATGATTATATTCTACTCCTATGATATTGATTTATATAGAATTAAGAAGAATCTTAGTTTAAAATATTGAATTTAGATTAACTAAGTAGGGTCTTGTGATTTATTTAGAATGTGTGTCTAAAGGATATATTCTGTTACAAAGTGTTTCTAATTAAGTATATGTTATAAATATTTGATAGTAATTTTGTAAATTTTAAATATACAATGATTATATGTTATGATTTCAGATCATGGCTGATGTAAGAGATATTTTAGATATTGAAAAACCCCAGGGTACTGAGGTTACCAAGGAAGCTATTGTAGGTGCTGAAAAAAAGAAAAAAGTTTTTGGCGCTCCAAAATCTGCTCCTAGAAGACCTGAAGGGATGGCCCGTGAGGTTTATGCATTGTTGTACAGTGATAAAAATGATGCACCACCGTTGTTTCCTACTGATGCAGGTCTGAAAACGTGTTTTATTATATAAATTCAATACCTCAATGTATAATGTCATGTAATATTGACAGTAGTACCACCACTCAATAGTCTATTTTATATTTTTGTTGATCGCTATGAATATGTTTTTAATATATGTTTAACTTGTCCAAAATCATACCGTATTTTGTCCAGTTGAGTTTTATTTATTTAAATGTCGAAAAACATGAAAACTAAAAATTAAAATGATTTTCAATCTAATGGTATCACATCCGTGATGAACCAAATGACGTTTACTATTATTCCAATGGACACAGTCCTCAAGATTTTGTTTACGGATAACATTATTACAGAAGGCGTTATTAGTACGAGTAGGAAATAATAACTTCACAATGTGAAATGCATAGAATTAATTTATTTTTTAACAGAATTAGGGATGGTTTCTTTGATAGGTGCCCTGATACACTTGTAGTGGTGGGGCATTAGCTTGGAAATAATACTGGTTTCAACTATTCATTGGTACATCACTCCACCTCTTAACATACTAGAGTGAACAACAAGAAAACGATAAGTTTTATAAGGATTAAGCTGAAATTAATTTTGTAAAAGGTTGATAGTTATAGTGTAAAAAACTTTACAATTAAAAAAATAATTTATTAGTCTATTAGAAAGGAAAGGCTTGTCATACTAAATTTGACTTCTCTTAAAAATAAGAAAATAATTGACTTTTACCTAACAAATGAAGCGTTCAGTGCATGGACATAAGAGTAACTGAGGAGCAAACAGCCATGATTAATAACAAAGAAAATCAAATTTTTCTGACTGTTCTTAAAGAATAAACCTCAATATCTTTTGGTGCAACCGTTCCATTGATATAACTATTTCTTATAAAATGGTATACTCCAATTAATAATTAGTCTATATTTTAAATGCGATGTAATTAATTTATATTTCTCCTTTTAGTGCGATTGTGTCTTTTGTTCCTCAGCTTCAAATTTACTCAATCCTTGACAGACATTTGCATCACAATAAGGTCATTGTCTCATTTATAAATTTATCTGTGATTCATCAAAATAAGTCACGATTTGTGGTGGGAGGAGGGTAAGAACAAACCGAAGCCCCTCCTCCGCAAGATGGCTTTTAAAAATCATATATTCGAGTTCCATGTTATTGCACATTATATTCCATTGAGTAACATGTTTTAATACAATTCACGATATATGGAATAATACACTGGAATTTAACATTGAAAAAATTACTTTTTATGCTCTTTTTTGGCTCAATTGAACAATTTTTATTATTGTTGTATAAAAGTGCTTACTGTACAATTGTATGTTACTATTTATTTTACTTATTATAAGTTTGTTCCAACTTCCACTTTTAAATGTCAAAAATTGTCAGGAGCATAATACAGATTTTGAAATGGAAAAACCATACAGCACATGCTTTTGACAGTTTTTGATTGTCAAAAGTGGTTTTTGGAACAGGCCTTATGTTTTACCTTATCAAAGTTATAGTTTAGAATAAAAAAATATGAGATAAGGGAAAGCATTGTTTACCATGTCAATAGTTGAATTAAATGTGAAAAAAAGCCTTGGGTAGCTGTGAGAAATTCTCTAGAATAAGCTTAGTTATAAAGAGCATTCATTGTATCTGTCTTTAACTTGGATTCCCACTCTCCAATCCTTCATAGAGTACTTAGGAATTTAACTTTGATTCAAACAATTTTAAATAACCTCTCCATGTACTAATAATATAAATTTATTGGAATTGGAAATTTATTGTTGAAACTACCGGATACTCATGTCTTGCTAGTATATATCAAAAACAACTGGTTTACTCTCAGTATGAGTTACTGACTACCGTTGGAAGTGTTCATAAATTATCTATTTTATATTAGAGGTTAATAGTTATCAACTATATCTCACCACACTGACATTACCTCCTCATAATGTAAGTACTTGTGTAGCTTTGTTATAAACATGTCCTCTTAGTAATATTTTTCAAGAGATAAAAACAAACACATTTTACTACAACGGCTAAAATATAATTGTAAAAAGTCAGCCAACTTTGGATCTTAGGTTGCTATAGATATGAGAGATCCATCTCAAATAAAACTATTAATTTATAACAACGATGAGTGAAGTGATTAAAACATCGTTGATGCTATCATATTTGTATTTTTAAGTTTTAATCTCCTTTAGTATGATTAAAAAATAGCTACAACCCCCTTTAGTTGCATATTAGTTTTCCTGAACAGATAGTTATAACTTCTTTTTTAATTTGATGTAAGAGAAGCTACAACCACCTGTGTATAGTTATACATTTTTTTTATAAGTCTGAGAAGGGGCACTCTTCACTTTGTTAGTTGTTAGTCAACTTAAAAATGGCAATGCTTAAGCATGTAAGAGAAAGAAGGACTACAGTGAAAGATGAAGATGAATGAAAAGTTTTGAATAGATGGAAGGTGTTGATGCACTTTGAAACAGGAAATATAGATTTTTTGGCATCAAAAGTTCTTCACATACCGATGAAACTTGTGGAAAATCACTTTCTCCAAGACAATACATGGAAATATTTTGTATGTTATTCTGCTGATCCAGGCTTTCAGAATAGAGATTAACAGAAGATAGAAGTAGCTGCTTGAGTGGATTTCTCTTTACTGATCATATGACAAGTAGTTAGTAGGACAGGAATGATCACCCTTTTCTAGTGATTTCAAAAATGTTATTTGAAATATTCCTGGTATACAACTTCCTGGCACTTAAATAAGAACAGAATTTTATACTTCACTCAATATTGAATGCAATTTTACTTCCCAGTCTTTTAATTTCATTTTTTGTTGTATGTCCTTTTTACATCAGTTTTCTTCTTAAGTTTAGTTTTCATCTTTTGAAGCAATTAGGTTATTTGTGAAACATTGACTTTGGTCCCTGTAGACTCAGGATAAATTTTGCACAAGTATTTCCATGCTGCTTCTTTTTCCATAAATAATTTTAGCTGTAGCTTGAATTTCTCCGATGAAACCAGGTTTTCTGGCACTAATCATGCAAACAAAACTCGGTCTGAACATTTCTTCTCAACTACCTCTACATCTGCATAAAGATTATTAACAAAAACAAAGGGAATATAGACTGGGGGAAAGGATTGATACCTTCGAACATGAAAGGTAGTTACTATTACTAGGCAGTTGTATCTGCTTATAATTATACCTACAATTTTTCTGGATATCACTCTGTTTGAGGTAGTGACAACAAAGAGCATTAGTTTTTGTTTAATCACACAAATTTGAGTTATAGTATATACACTGTTGTATCAACTGTATAGATCCTGCATTTTAATAACTTCATTTAATATCAACAAATTATTCATTGAGCAGACATTAAAAGATACAGAATGAATTTTTTAATATATTGATTAAAATACATATTATTACTATATACTGATACAAGGTGTCTGGGAAAATTTTTGAATTTTCACCTGCATGGTCTGGGGTAAATTTGAGATATTTGTCTCACTGATTGGTTATTAATTAGTTATTTTTTAAACTATTTGGGAGAAATCCGTCATAGTGGCACTGTATTTCCATTTCACAGATATTCTGTTTGAGAATAGATTTCCTTTCCTCTTTATCAACGTAATATGTATCTGTGTCACTTTATTTTGTGTATAGTCTTTTTCACGAACTTTGATTTGCTCCCAGGTATTCGTGTAATCGTTCTCATTATCTATGTCAAACATAGGTTATCTTTCTCCATTTTAAGTACTAGTTCTAGGAGTTGGTTTGGCACTCCATCATTACTGACACCAAATACTAGTTTAGGGAATGCTAAAATGTTCTTAGATTTATACATTTTTTTTTTTTTTACTTTCTCTTACCTTTTGCAATCATGAAAAATATATAAAAGTCCTAAAATGTAATGGAGAATAATGAAAAACACTTAAATGAAAGGTCTGTTCTAACATGTGTTTGAATTGAAAACTAGTAGGTGTATGCATTGTGCATTTTTCCATTTAATTAGTCTGATTAATGTTTTCAACTATAATTCAAACACAATGTTCTAAGAAATTTTCAGATATATCACTTTATCATTTTACTAACGATATTAACATACTTGTTTCATATGTATTAAGTTTTGTATTATATTTTAATTTTTACCTAATATATGAGTTAAATGAATATTGGAGGTTTTCTTTTATATACTCCAGATTAACCGGAGATATCTCATTCCTAACTAGTTCTAAACCTTCAAGTATCTTACCATCAGAATTGAATCTTTCTTGGTACAAATTACTTTAATAGTATTATATTTTAGCACACAATTAAATGGAATTGGGAAAGAGTACTTTTTATTTTTTACTGTTACATAAATTATGTCTTTCTGAAAAGCTTTGGTTATCGAATCAATATCTAATTTGATTTTTTTCTGATTTGTGCTATAGGAACCTTCACCACTGCTATAAATACTTCATTTTGTTTTATCTTTCTTTACACAGTAAAATGCTAATTTACTCTTCTTCCTGTTCTTGACTAGTTATGATGCTTGCCTCATGCTAACAACCTATTAAACATATATATATAAATTTTCTTATTCAGCTCATCACCCAGCTACCACACATTTATTATCATCCATTATTTTTTCTATATCACTTATTTTTCAAATTACTTTCAATTCAGTGTTAAGTTTTTTTTCCTCTCAGTATGTTTTCTTTTACTGTATTTATGCAATTAATTCAAACCTACAACTGTTAGTTCACAATTTCATTCCTTTCCAATAATTCACTTGTTTGCCTATCCTTAAATACCATCTGAGACAGAAAACTTATTTTCTGTTTTAGCAGCTGTGATTCTGGGGTCAGGAAATTCTCCTGAGAGCAAACCCAGCCTCTATAATGTTGGTACGTGATCCGTAAATAGATTAAGGGAAAAACCTTGCAGTTGGGTGTGGATGCTAGCAATACATACGTTTTTTTTTACCCTTCGATATGCATATCCTTGTATATATAGGTTTAGAAACTATACTTCTTTATCAAATACTAAAGATCACAAGTTCTTTAATGAGCTACAGTGGTTCTGGTTTTTTTCATCTACTTTTAAAAATTATTAATGTCAACAAGAAAATTGGCCAAGAAATTCTTTATGTGATCCTCATGCTATTAAAAATCATTTTGGGGTTTTCTAGCTCTAGCTACTATTCAGTTAGGAGTATTTAATTTTGGTGGCAGTTGTGAAATTTCCTGTTAGCAGTTAATGAAATAGTTGTTGGCTGGTGATGTTATAGTTTTACTTATTTCTGAATCCTTTGGTATTTTAGTATAGTATGTTTTTTAGGCCAAGGCTATAAAAATATGAAAGCAAATCTTGGGATGAAAAAAGTACGTCCTTGGAAATGGATGCCCTTTACTAATCCTGCTCGTACAGATAATGCTGTTTTTCATCATTGGAGAAGAGTTTGTGATGAAGCAAAAGAATATCCTTTTGCTCGTTTCAATAAGGTGAGAATTTCCTGGTAATAGTAATATCCCTTTACTTGTCAACCTAATAAAATTATATATATGTATATATAGTTGACCGTAAAAATTGATATATAAGAAGATGGTCAAGGTTGCGGTCAAAAGAGAAACAAAAATAGTTTACAACTATTTATTTGCCGACGTTTCACCCCACTTTGCAGGGCTAAAAAGAAACAAAAAAAAAAAGAAGAAAACTGCGAATATTACTACAATAAGGTAATTTAAGCTAGGATAAATATTATGTAAAAATAAAGTGATTAGAAATTACATATAAATAAAAGGAAGGAAGACATAAAATAGTATCAGTATAAAATAAACTTGAATAAATAATGATAAGAATAAAAATAAGTAACAATGGCAAGAGTAAAATTTTTTTTAAAATACGTAAAATATACAGTTAAAAAAGTACAGGAGATGTACATAAAACAAAAACAATACGGGGAAGAAAGAAGAAAGAAAAAAAAAAGTAGAGATTAAATAAACGTCTTGAAAGAATAATTATAAATAAAAAAATAATAATGATATTAAAATGATAATAAATGAGCAAAGAACAAGTGAGGACAACCTACTTGTTCAAAGCGAACGGTTGAACAGAAGGCAACAATGAAGTGGAAGTGGGGAGGAGGTACCCAGCCGTTTAACGGCTATATTTCTATTTCAAATACGTCACGTATACAGGAAGTAGTCATAAAGATATGACGAAAAATGAAAAATGATAAGAGAAAGATACAGAAATATGATAATAATAATAACTATAATAATTTTTAATTTAGGAATAACTAAGTAAAATTAGAATGACACATATCGTTACTAATAATACGAGATTATACTGAAGAAAATATAGTAGGGTAGTTAATACAATATAGGATATAATAACAATGATTGTAAAAGAAGTAACTAATAATAAGTAAAAGTAAATAAAGAGTAGTATTAAAAAAATACAAAGAAATAAGTAAGAAAAATAATTAAACAATGATAACAACTGTAATATTTATATATATCGTGAAATAATCATTTATCTACACTTATAATAGTAATAGTTAAGATAACAGGAGTAACATGAATAATATAAAGTGAAATAAGGTAATTTAAAAATCGGAAGTGAAAGTTTACAAAATAAAATAAAAATATATATAAAAGTACAAGGTGAGATGTAAAAAGAAGTACATAAAAAGATTAAAAATAAGTAATAAAGTATAGAAATAAGTGAAAAAATGTGATGGAATGTTAACCTTATAGGTGATGATAATGATAAGTGAAATAAGTTAATAGAAATAAGTGAAATAAAAGTTGAGTGAAAAGTGAGTTGTGGGAAGTTGTAGATAATTTATGTTGAGATATATGTGATTTTCTCAGCACCCCCACCATCAATAAATTAATATTGACAAAAATCTCATACGCTGTTGCCTTTCCTTATCCGATCCCCAATACCAAAACACAAACATTCACCGTATTAAGACTATCTTGCTTTCAAATGATTTTCCACTTCACATCATAAACAAACTTTTAAACTCTTACATCAACCGTTGTACGCCTACACAAAATTGATAAAAACTGTATCTCGCATACATACAGCCATATATTAAACTTAATTAAGACTAAATAATTTTACACTCATTTTATTATCATCACCAAACATTTTTCTTTTATACTTTTGTTTTTTCACCAGTTTGTTATCTCTTTATCTCTTATATTATCTATCGCTACATTTACTTATATTTATTCATCTATGTTTTATTAACTTTCACATTTACTTTGTTTTGTTTTTTGTAAATTTTTATTTCACATGTTTCTATTAACTTATTTCACTTATCATTATCATCACCTATAAGGTTAACATTCCATCACATTTTTTCACTTATTTCTATACTTTATTACTTATTTTTAATCTTTTTATGTACTTCTTTTTACATCTCACCTTGTACTTTTATATATATTTTTATTTTATTTTGTAAACTTTCACTTCCGATTTTTAAATTACCTTATTTCACTTTATATTATTCATGTTACTCCTGTTATCTTAACTATTACTATTATAAGTGTAGATAAATGATTATTTCACGATATATATAAATACTACAGTTGTTATCATTGTTTAATTATTTTTCTTACTTATTTCTTTGTATTTTTTTAATACTACTCTTTATTTACTTTTACTTATTATTAGTTACTTCTTTTACAATCATTGTTATTATATCCTATATTGTATTAACTACCCTACTATATTTTCTTCAGTATAATCTCGTATTATTAGTAACGATATGTGTCATTCTAATTTTACTTAGTTATTCCTAAATTAAAAATTATTATAGTTATTATTATTATCATATTTCTGTATCTTTCTCTTATCATTTTTCATTTTTCGTCATATCTTTATGACTACTTCCTGTATACGTGACGTATTTGAAATAGAAATATAGCCGTTAAACGGCTGGGTACCTCCTCCCCACTTCCACTTCATTGTTGCCTTCTGTTCAACCGTTCGCTTTGAACAAGTAGGTTGTCCTCACTTGTTCTTTGCTCATTTATTATCATTTTAATATCATTATTATTTTTTTATTTATAATTATTCTTTCAAGACGTTTATTTAATCTCTACTTTTTTTTTTCTTTCTTCTTTCTTCCCCGTATTGTTTTTGTTTTATGTACATCTCCTGTACTTTTTTAACTGTATATTTTACGTATTTTAAAAAAAATTTTACTCTTGCCATTGTTACTTATTTTTATTCTTATCATTATTTATTCAAGTTTATTTTATACTGATACTATTTTATGTCTTCCTTCCTTTTATTTATATGTAATTTCTTATCACTTTATTTTTACATAATATTTATCCTAATTTAAAATACCTTATTGTATCTTATTGTTGTAATATTCTCAGTTTTCTTCTTTTTTTTTTTGTATCTTTTTTGCCCTGATGAAGCCCTGCAAATTTAATCAGATTCCAATTTTAAAAAATGAAGCTGCTGATGAATTGTGATAATTATAGGGGAATATCATTTCCAATATGTTCTAAAATATTTATGCTAATCTCACTATTCAGATCAAAGAATCTGCTGAGGGAATTATTGAAACGTATCAATGTGGTTTTAAATAAAATTATTTAATCATTGGTCAAATATTTTTCTTATATCCATATTTGAGTAAAATTAGAATACAATGATGGAGTTCATCAGTTTTATGTCAATTTCATAAAAGCATATGGTGTAGTTGAAGAGGTCCAGCCCATACTTGTGATTTGAAATTGAAATGTGGCTGCATAAAACCGGGATGACTAGTGGTGAATGTTGCAAGAGGTCATGTCGCTATGGGGGACATAGTGCCACATATGCAAGTGAATGGGTTTATGATTCTATTGATTGCCCGAAGTAGTATAATATACTGCTTGAGCTAATAATACCAAAAATGGTTAGTTAATCTTGTAAGGATTTTGTAGGTATTTATTGTCTTGTCTATATTTTTAATCAGTAACAAGGACTTTTTATTGCTATTATAATGAATTTTTGTAAAATCCTGTGCCCTATTTTGCATTTATTTCAAAATAGAACCTTGATGAATTAATGTTATTGGTTAATTAAAAAGTAAAGTAATTTGTTTTCATAAAGCTTATGTTAATTATTTTTATGAAATAAGAAATTATTAATATGTAGTTTGTTTTCCATTTTGCTATAGTACTTTTATAATCTCATTCTATCATTTTTTTTGTTTTTGTTTTGATTGAATAATAATGAGATTAACATGAATAATGCTTTAAATGATTCAAATGATAAGGTTATATATTTTGATGTATTCATTTTGTAAAATGTTTCAATTTATTTTTATTTCTAAAACTTTGTATTGAATAAGTATTTCCTATTTAATTTATGATTATTTTAAACCAGTATATAACTAGGGACTCTAATTTAGATTTTATATTATATTGTTAATCTCATTCAGTTGTTGGTCGTTGAAATTGATATTAAATGGATCTGTAATAAATAGGTAATAATTGTTTACATATTTCATTGAATTGATGTTGGTTTACTAAGGAACTATAATCATGTTTTAAACAAATGAAACTGAATAGGGAAGCTAAAAAGGGTTTGACCTTTGAATCCTAAATGTACTGTGGGGAGTGGATGATGAAGGACTATCCATCCTTGAGAGGAGACCAAAGCGACATGTGAAATACGTCTGTTCAGGGTGGACTGAAGTAGTGAAGACTCATTAGGTGCTGAAATCATTGGGTTATAACATTTCTTCCATATCTTATTAGAAAAGTTAATTTTTTATTAATGTATAAAGAAGTCCTTCTCCCTCCCCCAAATATATTCAGTATATATATATTCTTTTCTTATTGACATTGCCTTCTTTTTTTTCTTCCATTCCATTTTTTTGTGTTATCCCTTTTTTACTGAGATCTGCTACCAATTTTGTTTTCCTCCAAATTTGGATGTTTACAAATTCCTTCTTTTGTCAAAGGTTTTCAACTATCAGTTGATCTGTTATGCTAAGGTATGGAGACAAAAACAATTCTGTTAGGTTAAAAAGTTGCACCTATTTTTGATAAAACGTTTTTTTTTTCAATTTCATACTCTTCATTATTTCATATACAATGATAATACTCTGATTTACATACATGCTCTGAAATAATGCTACTAATATTTTTTACAAGTTGGTTTCCTGCTTAATTTTAGCATCCAAAGTTATTATTAAAGGGAGTAGTAACAAAACTGTTTCTTAGCCAGATTTATAAGTGAGCATTGGAAAAATTTTGTAATGTGTAAATTATCTAACTAATAATTTTAGTTTAGATATTGTAGGAAATTGGGAAAATCTGTTCGGGTGCGTATGTGTGTGTTGCCATTAAAAATTGTGGAAATCAAAAACATTGGAAATCAGAACGAGATTAGAGATTTTCTTGATTTTTAATCCTTACTCTTTTTTTTTTAGAAAGTTCAAATACCACTCTACACAGATGCAGAGTATAATCTTCATCTACAACATGATAGTTGGACTCAAGAAGAAACTGACCATCTCTTTGACTTGGCTCGTCGATTCGATTTGAGGTTTGTTGTTATGGCTGACAGATGGGATCGTTCAAAGTTTGAGCAAAGATCAATTGAAGATTTGAAGGAGCGATATTATTCAATTGTCACTTCTCTCTCGAAGGTGATTTTAGTATTTATTTTATAATTTAATTATGGCATTGCATAGAATATAAGATAAACCTTTTTGGAGAAAAAAAATTATATTTTTTACTATAGATTTGTGAAATATCAATAGTAAGAAATCACAGTTCTTTTAAATAAATTACATTTTGAAATCAATCTCGCAGATATTTTAATTTATTACTGATTCCTTTGACTGATCCCAACTAAAAATATCACTATTAATCAATATATTTAACTAACTTTAATTTCTGTTACCGCTTAAAATTAATTTCTGTTACCTCTTTGAACCAAAAATTATGATTCAACCTGTTTTATTGAATAAAATTAATATTTACTGTATTTTTTTTTCATAAGTGTTAAAAGCTATCATGATCTATTAAATTTTTAAATTTTATTTAGCTCAAAACAGGACCAGGGTATCCTCCAGAAGCCAAAAATTACTATTTTGATGCAGAACATGAAAGAAGGAGGAAAGAACAACTTGAAAGACTTTATAGCAGAACTAAAGAACAAGTAACTTTAAACATTGAAAAATTATATATTATGTAGTAGATAACCCAGTTATATCTTAAGTTTTTTAATTCTGAAACTTGAAATAAATATTATGATTTGTATGAAATGTTTTAAATCTATTATAAAATATACTGTTTGATATAAGTATATGTTGATATTAGCTCAATCAATAAAAATACAATTACTAATTATGAAATTTTGAATTTTGAAGGTGGAAGAAGAAATGATGCTTCAAAATGAATTACGGAAAATAGAAGCTAGAAAAAAAGAAAGAGACAGGAAGACACAGGATCTTCAAAAACTGATATCTGCTGCTGACAGCCAAACCGAACAAAAGAAAACAGAAAGAAAATTTACCAGGAAAAAATTGCCCCCTCAGACCAGGCCAAAAGTGGATAATTTGGTAATGTGCAACATTTTTAATTTTTAAAAAATAGTACTGATTTTCAATGCTTTTTGAATCTAATTCAAATCTGGATTTGACACTTTAAATTTTCTCTTAAGAGAAATTAGTGGATTTTGTCAGGATGGTAACCATGGTTTGACAGAAACTTCATGGATCCATTCAATCATTATAGTCAGAAGTCAATTTTTTTAAATTAGAAAAATCATTAAAAAATATTTGAAAATATACTTGCCTTTTCTTCTCTTTACACTATACAAAATATGTTATTTTTCTTTTCTTTAATTAACTGCTTACATCATTGATTTAATTTTAGTTGTTATTTTGAACAACTAATAATGTATTGTTTATGAATATTTAAAGAATATTCTTAGTTCAATATATTCATTTATGTATGTGTGTGTGTGTGTGTGTGTGTTTTTATATGAGAAGATGGTTGGGGTTAAGTTTAACTTTCTTTTTTCTTCACTGACTGCACCCCCATCTTCTCATAAAAAATCAACAGTCAGCAATTAACTCATCATTATCATTTTATATTGGTTATTCAGTTAAATCAATGTTTCTTCAGAATAGTTTATATAAAATTTTTATTTTCTAGTCAGGAGAACTCTCTGGCATCAAGTTTCCTGACATGAAAGGTAGTGGCGTAACATTAAGATCCCAGAGAATGAAATTACCTGCTAACATTGGTCAGAAGAAAACTAAGGCTATTGAACAATTGTTGAATGAGTTTAATATTGGTAAAAGAATATTTCCACTTAATTGTATTTGTTATAATTAATGCGCTCGGTCATAAAACATGGTAACTGAAATTTGATATATTTTCAATATTTTTGTCATCACCAGCTTTTTCAAGGCTGATTTCATAAATTTTCAATATTATGAATTTCATTTACAAAACACCTGGTATAAATGCCCTGCTGAATGCAGATGATCTAATACTGTGGACCACCAGTACTGATTTACCAGGACTTGAAAACTGCTTAAACTGAGTTTTGAGCAACATCCATCAATGGGCAGAGGAAAATCAGGTCCCAACCAAACATTCCCTTACCATATAGCTCTGCCAAATGAACGATTGAGGTGAATAAAATACTCGTAATTGGACAGAGGCACGAGAGAGCTGCAGAATTTAAATCACGGGCACCCTTGTTAGTGGAACCGATACCAAGGAACCTGCCGAGAAGACAGAGTGTAGACTGTCCATGATTTTCTGTCAAAACGTCTATTGAAGATTGGTGTTTATGAGAGCCCACTCTGCAAGCTTTGCCAGCTCGAAGAATTGACATCAGTACATCTAGAAACTTGTCCATTATTACAAGATGTAAGAACTAGTTTCACTGAAGAAAAGACAAAACAGTAAATTATATTGGGCTGTGCGAGCATGGATGGCCGAAGTGCCTCATATTTTGGCGTAACAAAATAAAATAAATAAATAAATTGTTGAAAGAATCTTTAGGAAATATGTTTTAGGAGAATGATGTTAATGTTAAATTATGGTAGGTGACTCCTGGGCCCTGTCTCATAATAAAGTACAAACTAATACTATTAGTCTTGTAGATTTATCTTAATTCAATTACACAGATTTGTACAATAGTAACATGTACTTTAGTATTTTTTAATTCCTGTAATATCACTAACTGTCATCCCTATCATGAAAAAAAATAAGTATTAGTATCATTACCACACTAATTTCTACACTTGTACTTTGGACTAATACTATTAGCTTTTATTATGAAACAGGGCCCTGGTTGAAGGTAAAACATTTTAATATTGTTAAAGTTTCAATGTCAGTTATCATGTTTTAAAACTGAAGACCTCAATTTAAGTTGATAGAATGTACTTAATATTTGGTTAATGAAAATCTTGTCCAAGGATATTTACTTTGTATTCATCAAGAATTAATTCTGTTAAGAATTTTTAGTCAATTAGTTGTATCCACACTCAATTAATTAATTATTTAACTAGGTTGTTAGTCATTTGTGAACAGCTTTAGGTTGCTGTAGGTGTAATTAACTGTTCCTATTGTCGTATAATAATGAAGCTTTTATTCTGTACAAGTATCATTTAAATCATAGGACATTTTAAAAAGAATAAGTACTATTTCGCCATTATTTGTATTATTACTTGTATACTTTATTCAATTGGCAAAAAAAAAAATTAATTGTTAGGTTTTCATATTTAATTTAATTATTATTTTATTTTTATAGATAATAATCCAGTTCCTACAGAAGAGATTTGTCAGCATTTTAATGAGCTAAGAAGTGATCTTTTGTTACTACATGAGCTGAAAATAGCCATGTCTAATTGTGAATTTGAATTGCAATCTCTGCGTCATCAATATGAAGCAGCTGACCCAGGAAAGGTATTTATTGTTTCTCCTCTAAACTTGTTTCTTTTTACAACAATTTCATTTGTAAACGAAACTATTTGTGTAAGTTCAGAAGAAATGATATCACACTAACATATTAACTTCCTGTCTTTGAGAATTCCTGTTCAAATGGTGCAAATTGGTTAGAGTTTGAATTACAGTCCAATCTCGATAATTCAAATAATATGGTACCAAAAAGATGTTGGATTATCAAATATCCATGGCTATTTAGGGCTCTATTTAAATGCAAAATATAGAATTAACATGTTAATGTACCACTACAACATAACTCATAGTTATTGTTCTTAACTTAGGATGCCAACTACAATTTACCTTGTAGTTTTTATTTATTTTTTACTTGCCATATTTACTAATTTCATCATTGCTACCCAACTATTGGAAATAAATAAAAAAAACCTAGCACTCAACATATCAAGGACAAAACAATACAAAGCTTAATTTGTTTTATTTAAACTTCTTTATTATGAAAATATATTAACCATTATAGGGATTGTTTAACAGTGTTAATGCCATGTATATTGATTAAAATTTAAATATTTTTTAATTAGGCAGTAAAGAGATTTAATTACATTATTTAATGTGTATTTTTGTGAGAAGTATCAATTATCAATTTGTAATAATTGTAACTAGTAATTTTTGTTTGATTTTTTTAACTTTAATTTTGCTTATATCGAAGGACTGTTTTGTTTTTAATTTGTTCTATATTTTATTTTTTGGAAGGTTTCTTTTTGATGTTAAATTATGTTTTTATTTCTATGCGCTTAACAAATAAATGTTTACCACCTCAGCCATCATTATATCATGGAATCATTATTCACCTTAAAAAATAATCAATCCTAATAATTTTTTTTGTTCAAAGTGCAAACTCTTTTAGACATGTACATGGATATCAATATTTATAAATTATTGTTGAAATAATTAACCATTGTATAACAATTTGGTGTTTTTCTAAATTTCAGTGTCCATTAAATAACTCAGTAAAAGTTCTTATCTCAATCTAAAGTCTATCTGTATTAACAATTGATATTTGCAGTTAATAAGTAAAAATAGTTGTGAAAAATAGATAATTATTATTAATTAATGTGAAAAATAGATAAGTATTATTAATTAATGTGAAAAATAGATAAGTATTATTAATTAATGAATGCTTAGTGAGGTAAAAAGTATTATAGATATTTTTTAAATTGGCACAGAAGCACAAAATCAAAAAGTATTATAGATTCGAAATGGTTAGAGAAAATTTAAGAAAAGTATGGAAAAGTCAGAGCTTTTCTTCAGCAACTTCGCTTGACACCTTGTGTTTAGTCCATTGAACAAATGGACAAAATACTACTGTTAAATTATATTACAAATAAAATATCAAACTATACTTTTTTTAAAATATCAAACTGTATTTTTTTTAAGTATCTATACAAAACTGTCTCAACTTTGAATTATTATTATTATTGGCGCAACAGACCATGGAGTTCCAAGGTCTCACACGATGTACTTAGGAAATATTTGTTTCATGATGTTGTTTTCATAGGGTGGGTTCGTCACTCCCACGCCTATTTTTGTGGGTGCCACCCATTGGCTAACGGGCCTCCCAAATGCCCAGGGGGATGCTGTGAGTGAGTATTGTATAATTATTTGCTTGAAAAAATCCTGAATAGGACTTGAACTCGTAAGCTTTGGGTTGGCAGACAGGTGGGTTACCATGCTGCTACTGTCATCCCCAATTTATTTGTTTGTACTGGTGAAAATTATATATTTTTCTCTATTATAAACAACTTTTTTCTGTCACACATCATCAAATCTTTCTGTAGTGAATAATTGTATTTTCATCAGACACAGTATATGTTGAATCCAGGCTTTTATGTTGAAAATATTCTGTATGTCTCTATTCCAGATTTTCTGGTTATTGTTTCCTGGGCTAACAAGATGGTATGAACGTGGAATCACCAATTTTAATGAAACTTTTTTTTGTTGAAAATAGGTTGAACAATATCAAACATGGATCCATACGCCTTTGTGTGTATTAGTGGTTCACTGAACTAGGCTTTTTTCCAATGAACACTCCTCCACCTATAATATGACATGATATAATAAAATTTTAAAATATATAATTTTTGTCATAAAAATTAATATGCAGTTTTTTATTTTTTTATAAAGATAATAATCTGACATTCATTACTATTTATTGTTAACCAATATTTCGCCCTACTTGGCAGGGCTGATAAGAACGATGTTGGTAGCAGAACTTCATTCTTATCAGCCCTGACGAAGACCTGCCAAGTGGGGCCAAACGTTTATTAACAATAAATAGTTTTCTTTTATTATTTTAATACCTTTATTGACCGCCACCTGAACTATCTTCCTCCAATCTAGATATTTTTAGTCCATGCCACTGTTTTAGTGTTGGAATGTATGAGGGTAAATCAATGATAAACATTAATATTGCTTTATATGCAGTTCAGAGCTAGATGATGCAGTGGTAGGTTGATGGTAGGAGCTGTGATGGTTGGTTCCTACCACCATCAATATGGAGAGTTTTAAGGTGTCACCTTAGCAATCTCAAGTCAAATTTGAATCCTGCTTGGGCAGGTTGAACTTTATTTCATAGCTGACCCAAGGAATGAATCACAACTGTTCCACTCTGGTTAGAGAATTGGTTGGTAACCTACAAGTTAACCCTTTTCTTTCCTACCAACTGGCTATTTCTGGTAAATAGGGTGTCAGAAACAGTATGAATGAGAAGAAGATGGTTGGGGGTGCGGTCAATGAAACACAAATAAGTATGACTAACTTATTTTAATGTGCCGACGTTTCGGCTAGAGTTTCTAGCCTTCTTCAGGGCTGCTCGCTGAAAAGTTGAGCACCTAATCAGAAACAGTATGGTCATATGCATGAGATTTGCGTATGCAACTGCTGCTTATAAAACTTCTATTTATTGATTATTTATTACATGCTTATGGGTTTCATTTACATAGGGCAATGATTCCCAACCCATAGTCTGGGGATTGAGGACCAAGCCAAAAATTGAACCAATTGTGGCTCACTCCCTCTCCTTTGTCCCCAAAAAGTGAAGTCCCACCTGGAAAATAAGGTTACTTAAAAGTGCATTTTAAGTTACTTTTATTATGCATTTACCTATGAAAATCTTTCAGCTAGCGCCCCAAAATCAGCAAATATAATCAGATAGATAAGATATGAAAATAGTTCTAGAATAGGATATATATTGTTATATCATCTCTAAAATATATGTTGTAAGACCCTCCTAAGGCTCTTCCAGCCCACATATGGCCTGTGATGGGGATTGTCCAAGCCCTTAAAAGAATAAGGTGGAGGAGAATGATTCATAAGGAGTGAAAAGTCAAAGTGCATGTGAGCCGTTTACTGACAACTCGCTCAATTTTTTTATGGACTAGGAATATCCAGGTTCCTAAATCAGTGGCAGAATGGTGGTAATCCTGCAAGAGACTACACATTGAAAATATGGTTAACGCTAATTAAAATTCTTACTTAATTATATGACTATGATGTTTGCTGAATAGAACAAACTAGAAATTACTGATTAATTATCTGTGATTATCGATAAGTTACTGTTTTATTTTTGAGGATTGAAATGAATGTCCAATACTTCTCATGCTTAATTAGTTTTTTTTTTCAGACATTGGTGATTCCGAAGGGCTTATTTACTGAGGTATCATCTACTCCTGCTACTACTAGTGTTGCGAGTACAGTGAATCAAAAAACTGATGCTGATGTCGCTGTCCCATCAACTTCACAACAGTGTTCTATAATGTTATAGAAGTTACTATATTTTTCAAATGTTAAATATTAAGTAGAAGATTCCACATAACAATCCAACTTTTAGCTAACAAAACTAACCCATTTTCTAAGTATGGAAATACTTATAGAAATTTTGAATTAACCCATTAATGCCCTTAACTATTGCATGTTTTATCTTTCTTTTAATATTACGAAATAATGGACATCACACAAAAAAATTAAGTTAAATTAAAGTGTAAAATATTTTCTTATAATCATAACTTGTTGGTTCTTAAATTAAATCTGAAATAGAAAAAAAAAAAACATAGCACACAATATTCTACTCCACTTTTCTTACTCATGGTTCTGAAGATGGATTTGCAGTTTTAATATGCAAACCTTTTTTCTTCTGCACTGTCCACTAAAGGCTAAGTTTCAGTCCAGGAAATTTTTTAGACTCTCCAGACTGACTTGTTAAATAAGTTAGTACAATATTTTGTCTAATTCAAGTTATCCAGTAATGTGTGTTTTTCCATTTGCAAGCCATGAATTCAGTATACAAAAGTCTAATAATCAATGTAATGATGTCCAAATTGAATAAAATATTTTAGGTGAGATTTCCTATATCAAAAATAAAAGGATTTTTAATCTAGATCTGATTATTTTCCAATTTAGTTATTTTCTGGAAAGGTTAGAAGAACTCAACAAAATAATCAATAAAATGCTTGTTCTAAGAACTTAGGTTGTTCGTCAATGTATTTTTAAACCTCAAATGTTTTTAACCAAACATATTTAACAACTGATAATAAATGTTGATATGATAAGAGGAGCTATTAAAAAAATTGGATTCTTTTATAATGGTCTTTGTGATTCGATAGGGTTTTCTAAGACCTTGAAAAATGGTGCTAAATTTCTGTTACTGGGTGGTAACTGTGGTTGTTAATGGGTTAGTTCTCTCAATTTTATTCATGGTATTGTTTCCAAATCCTAAGTATGTGTTTTAATGAGCCAAAGTATAGTAACAATATACCATGAAATCAAAATTATGTGAAACCTTTTTTTAATACAATATTAGTTTTTATTAATATTATGCTGTGTGATTTTTAATTATGATGATCTCATAGATTTCTTTTTGATTTTTTAAATTAAATGAAAATTATTATTTTGTACCATATGTAATTAATGTACATTATATTTTCAATTGTTTTATTGTATAATACCTGTATCAAGTTGATTACTTTTGATAAATATATTATTTGTATTAATTTTGATATTGTGTTCACCAGCACCCCCTAAAAAGAAATTCACTATTTTATTTTTAGTTATTATAATGCGTGCAATCCACATATGCTGCATGTAAATGCCAGTATATAAGAACCACATATTTCATTCTAAGGACATTGAAGGACTATGACTAACAGTGTTGACAAATGATAAACTACTTATTGTTTTATTGAATTGTCTTCTTCCTTCTCCAAACATTGCCCTCCCTTATTGGACTCAAAATTCTTACTAAAATGCTTTTTTTAAAGATCAAAACCTATTTTAGCATGCATTAATGATTACTCAGGCTTCTTTACCGTAGGTTAAGACTGGATGGGTCAGTCTTATCTGCATAACTGATTTATAATAACCTTCGTTTTATTACCCAACTAGATTACTATTTCTGAACAGGTTTATAATTCCCGAATAGCCAATAAATCCTTTTGTTCATCTCTTGTAGGATCCTCTTCTTTCAATGCCTGATATGATTTGGGCTGTTTATTCAATTATCTAGCATTGTCAATAAGAAACAACAAGTGAAGAATAGACGAGACAGTTGTATGAACATGTTAATGGGCTCAAGTCAGTTCTGATTCACATGACTAAATTTGGAATTTCAGTTTATAACTATCATATATCCACACATCAGAAACTAATCTATAAGGAATGATTACTAAATTCAAATGCATCCTGATAACTATTAAATAGTGGTTTAGTATTACTTGAATTTTTTCAGTTGAAAATGGATCATGACAAGGAGGCCCAGGAGAACCTTTAATTCAATTTCATGCCAATCTGTAAAGATTGTAAATAAACACATATCTTCTCTCACATACTCAAACTCATGTTTCTGCAGTTGAATTTTTGATCTCCTTTACTCAATTATTTTATGCATTCCTCTTTCACCTCATTATTTGTTCAACCTTATGATTGAACAACAGTGGTGTGGAGGAGGATTTTTATTTGTTTTCTTTGTAACCTTAATTTTGTATTTAAAATTTGTGGTGCTGGGAAATATCATACATTTGCCTTTGATTAGCCTTTTCTAGAGCTAGAAGTATTTCTGTATGCATGTAGACCTGTATGGGCCCTAGTTTCCTAATGAAGTCATCCTGGCCATCATTGACCAGCTCGTGACTGCCAGCTACACTACCACTTTGCCCATCTGGTCTAATCATATTGTTTCAGATCTTTTTTCTTTTCCCCATCAGTGCTTGGTTCATAACTCTCCTAGGAAGGCTGTTCCACCATCCTTTGCAAATGATCAGCACAAGAAATCCTCACAGAGTTCATAAGTTTCCCTAGTTCATTACTCTTCAAGTTCATAACTATCCCTAATATTTTTACACTTCTTGGTAGCCTTTGTATTCTTATTTATTGTTTTCATTTACAAAAAAATTAATTACACCATAATTACTCCTCATAGCAGCTAAGATTCTCTTTTCTGTATCTTGGGAGGAGTTATTGTTGGTATCTACTAAAGACATTAGATACAGCAAGCCCTGAATTGTTTCAAATGTATATCTCTGAATTTCAGTAAATTTAGCACATATCTCAGCCTCTGTAATCGTGTTCTTTGTTTTTGTTTTGTTTTGTTTATCGCCAGCCCCATTATTTTTTTAGATCACTACAAAGCTTTAAAGCCATCTTATATGTCTAACTCAGATACACTGATTATAACAATACCATTAGATCAGCATAGAACAGATGCTGCATGTCTTTATTAAAAATGTGTTGGTTTGTTTTCTTATGAGGATCCCATATCATTTTCTCTTGGGTTATTAAATAGAAGGAATTCTGTTCGATTTTCACTTTTTCTTTAGGGTGTGTAATGTCTTTTTTTCAAAACTTAACCCTATGCTTAACTTTCAATTTGGTGGTGCTGGGAATTATTATTCAGAGCTCCTTCATCCATAAAGAGGTATCTTAACAGAACTATTGAGCATCTTATAACCATTAGCAGTAGATCACCTTATGGGTCTATAAGTTCCTCTGTTGACATACATATGGATGTTTGTCTTCATTCTTATTATGTGCTCTGCTAATATAAATCTTGTATGCTAAGCTTCTAATTACCTCAGGACTCCCACATCAATACCTCCAACTTTTGTCAGTTAACCCATCCATTACAGAGATATCAGCTTAACTGGACCCACAGCATGAAGGTGATAGTTTAGGATTGAGAAGAGGCTGTGTCAGATATATCACTTCCCAGTCTTGTCTTTTTAAATAGCTCTCCTTCATTGCCTTTGATTCAGATAAATAAAGGTTGACTCCTTCCATAAATGCTTCAAATATAACTTTTTGCATTTTGAAGGATACTGCTTTACTACATATTTTAGATTCTGAAAGTCTTCTTCTCTTGTTTTCTTTGCAATGTTCATATCATTATTTTATTGTTTATGGGACATATTAAAAAGTCTTTGAACATTATTGACCATTGTTTATTTTAAAATTAATTAATGGTATTGAGAAGAATAAAAAGTTGATAAAAGTATTTTTATTATTTATTAAAATTATACAACTGTATAAAAAAATAAAATAAGTAAATGTGATAGATCCCAGCTGGTTGGCGATCAAGGTCACCATATATTCTGGGATCATGCTTACATCTGTCATTGGAGGAGCCCAACATCATTGTCTACCGATATCTGTCACCTGTCATCTGATACCAACTTCAATATATTGTAACTTCCCTAATTTATTTATTTAAAATAATTCCTTTATAGCTTGGTGAATTCTTTTTTATCTACAGTTCGACTACGACTTGATATAGAAAGAGTGTACATATTCCACATGGCATCCATTTTATATATATTTTCTTTTTTATTACAATTCAATCTTTTATATTTCATCTATCATTTGACTCTGATTTCGGGCTATTTTATTGTTATGTAATTTTTTTCTTTCTAAGTGCATATATGTATGTTTGATATATATATATACATATATACATACACACACACACACACACACACACACACACACACACACATATATATATATATTACAATTTAACCCTAATTTATTCATTTTTTTTCCATCATATTTATTGTACTTATTGTGGCTATTGTTATTAATAACAATATAAATAATTGTGATTCACTAGTTGTAAGTATGCTGTGTATAAGGCAGTCCAATGAAGTTGGGCAGTACATTTTTTTATAATAAAGTGTTTTTCTCTCTTCAGTATCCATGATAATCTTGGGAAGGAACCACCAAATGGTGGTGCTTCAATCATTGGTTTAAATTAGAATGCCATCTTCCTTTCAGACACATTGGAGGATTATTAGGGATTGTTAAGTATGAGAGATTAAGAATTAATTGGTTTGGATGGGTAAGAGTTTTTAAATGAAAGGAGGTATATCTATTTTGAGCCAAACCTGCAACAATTGGGATGCTGAGATCTTTATAGATGCGTTACTGTCTGATGTAATGAAAAGCATCAAGGATTTTAAGGGGAAATTTAGATTGTGAGGATTGGATACCGGAGGAATTTGATGCTTTGCTAAGACCCCAAAGCTCAATTCCTTATGTCCAAATAGCTCTGATTATTATAGGGTATAAAAGTTTGTAGTAAATGGGAAGTTTATAGTATTTGTCAAGTAGGTGTTGTAGTAATTGAAATCTACGAGCAGTTTCTTGTCATTTCAGTCTAGTAAGGGGATTCCAAGTAAGTCTTGTCAAGATGGAATCCTAAGTAGTGAATTTTTTCTACAGGCGTTAATGTAATATTAAAAAAATATACTGCAAGGAAGGAGCAAAGAGCTGGTTAAAGTTAATTAGTAAAAAGTAGACAAAATTTATTCTAAAAAATAATAAATATTTTTTTAAATATTATAATAAAATAACATAACAAATACTATGAACTACAGATCATAGTTTTCATTTGTCACAATTTTATTTTAAAGTAAATTTTTTTTGGAGGTTTTGAAAGATTGATTTCCTTTGATAAATCACTTCATTGTAACAGAAATGAGATAATATCCTTGGACATTCATAATTAACATCTTCTTCACAGTAAGTATCACTTGGGCTATCTTTGTGTTGTTGAAATAGAAATTTCGAGAAGGTCTTAACTGTAAATGTTAAAAAATATATTACTTGGTTCATTTTTAAAACAACATAATTTTTAAATAACTTATGTGTATTTAAATAAATAAATAGTGTAATTTCACTCCTCAGTTTATTATTTCAAATAAAACTTTTTGGATTTAACTAACCTGAAACCTTATTTATTATTAAACTTGTATTTATGTCCTTTGATGATACCATCTAAGAAAAATTGGTTGTTAAATGAAATAATCTTCAATTATTGAGATTACTGATTGTAAATTTTAAACAAACTGTAATTTGTACAAGAACTCTAATGAATAATATCTGTTCATCACTGCCCATATCCTCATCTTCCAAAATTATTCCTGTTTTCTTGACTACTGTGATGACTATAAATCCTTGTTTAGAATCATTTTATGAAATAATTGCATTTGTACATTGGTATTTTGAGTAAGATATTTGTATTTAATCATCAGCATAATCATTATTCTTTTAATACTTATGCAGTGTGATGTGCTTCTCATAGGCATGGACTTCTTTTCCACTGTTAAAATTCAGATCTATCTTCGATAAAAATTTTATCAAATCTTTCTCCCAGATATTTAGGGGTTCTCCTTTTCGAATGTATCTGTCAACCTCCTGGCCTCCTATGTAATCCTGGAAAGATGACTGTTTTCCATTGTTAAAATATGCCCAGACCACCATAGCCTATTTTTATCTATCATCTTTTCTACTGGTTGAACACTAATATTTGATCAGTTGTTCTTTAGAAATCTTATTTTCAAACCTTTTTTTCTACTTCCATGCTTTGTAGATCTTCATGGTTTAGAGGAAAAAGTTAATATATGGTAAAACATTGATGTATAAACTTCCAATTTATTTTTCTTGAAGATTTCTCATATAGTAAAGAAATTTTTATTTACAATATTTAATCTCTTCAGCAGAGTTTGCATTTGATTCAAATTAGAATTTGATTCCAATTATCTCTCCTCCAGGTTTTTTCCCAATCTGTTTTGGAAGGATGGATTTGATTGAAGTTTTTAAATTCTACTTATAAGAATTCTTATATTATGAATCAAATTCCAAATATTGTTGGATAGGACTACTATATCATCGATAAATGCCATCAAGATTTATGTAACTAGCATTAAATATTAAAAAATGCCAAATGAATACCTCTCATATCAATTTCTGTCTGGGAAATAATAAAATCAAGAACCAGAATAAAAAGGAGAGGGCTCAATTTGTATTCCTGTTTTATCCTGATATTGGTTCAATATTTCTCCTTTCTTTATAAATATCATATCATTGCTCCTCATAGTATCATTGTGAAAATCATCCTATCTATAATTTATATATCAGAGGATTCACATATTATAAAATCAATAAAAATAAGTGCAATTGAATTATGTCAATAATAGATATATGTTAAAGTATGATTAAACTTTATCCTATGAACCTATTTTATGCAGATTTAAGGGTTGAGATTTATTTTGTGGAGCCACTACAAAATAGAAGCAAACCTCAGGAAGCCAGATTATAACATTCTTGGACATTGTAGCCTCATCAAAAAAGTATTTAGATTTCTTTATTATGATCACAAATATCATATTTTTAAAACTACAAAATATTAATAATTTTTACAATAAAAAAATGTCTCATTAAAAATTAAACCTAATTCCTTTTTTGTTTTCATTATAAGTTACACTCCTTGCATTTTTTAATCTCTATATGAGTTGTAAGAAAAAGATGATTGTTCAGTTTTTCTATTTTCTTGTACTTTCAATAGCACATTTGCAGGTAGTCAGATACACAAAATATTACAGTTCACATTTGTGTTTTTCAGAAAATGAACAATTTTACACTTTTTTGTAAAAAATAATTTTAATAAGACTTTTCTTATAGAATATTTTTACTATTAATTACATACCACAATATGTACCCAAGAAAAAGCAAGTTGTATGCTTTGAGATTATTTCAAATTCTTTTTCGGATATCGTTTTGAAATCATAAGTTGCAATAGCTTCGTTCCAGATGAATGGGAGCTGATGTAATGTTTCTGTGTATTTTACTTGATATTGCCAATCAAATGGGTTTCCAACATTAGTATCTGATAATATAGAAAAATCTTTTCTGAAACAAATTGAAAAAATAACTTTAGATATTTCATGAAACTTAGCTGTGATAATCAAGATAAGTTCTTAATATGATGGTAACATAATTATAAATTACAATTAGAAGGTTGGTTTTTTTTGTTATATTAGCGAATATTAGAATAAAAATGTAATCAATGGGAATAATAATCAAAATATTGTTTTATATATTAGGGACTTAAACTTTTTTTTCAATTCTAATCTATGTAATAACAAGAAATTATGATTATACTAAAAACTGATAATAAGTAAGTTTTAATTTGTATCACCACCTGACTTTCACACTTATATATATTTTTTAAATCTCATGTATTTCCTTAAGATCAAAAATTAAAAACAAATGAAAAAAATTCTTAATTCAATAATGTGACCCCCAAAACGTCTTAGAAAAAATGTATGTGGATTAAGAACCATTGTGTTTTAATTTTTGAACAGGCAAAATATGAGATTTAGAAAATAGATAAGTTAATAGAAATATTGGAGAAATATATGGGTAGGTGAGAAGTCAAAGGCTGCAAATGACAAGTATTTTATTTTAATTTCTACCTCCCACTGAACACGGGACAGCAGCTAACAACTATCATACCAGCCCTGTAGCACAATTGTACTGCCATGACAGTTGCTGCCATAACTATAAAGTGACACCATCTAAACTAGCTTTAATGTGACACCAGCTTTCCTGCTACTACATATAATATCAACTGTCCCACATTCTGGTGGGACAGTACTGCCACAACAGTAAATGCTGCCATGATGACAAACCTTTTTCATTTGTTTAAAAAAATAAATATTATGTCAAAATTTAGTAATACCAGTAATTTAGTAGTAGTGTAATCTTTTATTTAAATAAAAATTCTTTGACAACAGTTATCCATTAATTTAAAAAACAAAAATTATGGACTAAGCATTATTGAGAAATTTATTGAAAACAAATCAATGTCGGTTTCCGAGCCTGGATGGAAATACACAGATCATAATTACTGACCTAAAGGACGAATGATTGATTGGTTTTTATTATATTCACTCTATCGTGTCCTGAAAATGACGAAAATACATTTTATGTTAAAAAAAAAAAAAATTAACAGCCAGAAAAGATTTCAGCTGCCCTTAACAATTCTTCGTAAAAGATTGCCAATGATGTGAAAATGTAACCTCTAATTAACTTTTTAATAAATAAAATTAAATAACATAATTCATAATTAAATTTTACAAATATAATTTTTTAAAATTTCGATTTGTTATTTTATTTGTTTAATACTTTGAAATAAATAAATTATAACATTTGTTATCGCGTACTGCGAAATATTACATTGCCTCAAGATGACAGCTGAGGTAAGCAAGAATTTAACGACTAAACAAAACAAAACGTGGTCATGAGTTTGAAGAAGAAATGCTGACTAAAGAATAGGACGCCAGGAATCTTTTTTTTGTTTGAATAACTTCATTGAAAACTATATATATAAACTTTTTTTTCAGCACTTTAACATAGAACTTTAATATTTTTAAGTAAAAATATGTCGTTTTTTTATTTAATTGTTTTATTTTTGGGGGGAGATGGAGAAAGACCACCAAAATAATTCCGCCCTGAACTCCAAATGATCTAAGCAGATACCTCACAGTAATACCCTCAACATCTTTTGAGTGCAAAAAAAAAATTAAAAACCACTGCACTGAAAGGTCTCAAGAAGACATTCCACCAGTTTATTCCCATGCGTGCACAGTATCGGAGTAGTTTTGCTTACTTTTCAATAAATTTTTGTCCAAGATTTTATTTTTCATACCAACTCTTTCTTGCGAGCGGGAGCAGGAGGGGGCGGCTGCCCCTTCTAGAAGTGAAAAAAATATTAATTTAATAAAAATTAATTCTTTTTCAAGCAAATACTAATTGTAATAACTAGAAAAAAAGCACTGCGACAATTGTATATAATTTTGATTTCATTCACCTTTTGCATGTTGAAATGTCACAACCTGACTGACTATGGCTTGCCCCTCCCCCCTAGTTTTGATCCTGGGTATGCCCTTGGTAAGTTCCGCACATTTATAAAAGTAAATTATAAATCCAAAGTGTGAGAAACATAAACGTTTAATGAAATGAAAGTAACTTGAACAAATTAAATTTCAAATAACCAATAACTTACTTTAATAATCACAAATAACTTGATTTTCGAAAGTATTATAATATAATACTTGGAAATGAATAAATAAATAATAAATATTTTTACTTAAAATTCATTAACAAATTTTCATAAAATATGTTTAATTAATTATCTAACATAACTTAATTATTTAACTAATATAAATGCAAATAAGAAATTGTGGTCAAAACAAGGCAAGGGTAAGTTTGTTTTATTAATACTTCATTATTATGAAAATATATTAACCATTGCTGGGGCTGTTTTAACATAATCGACGAGCATTTCAGAGGTTGAAAAAAAAAAAATCACTTCATTCCTTCTCCAGGTCAAAATATTTTTCGCTTGACCCTCACGAGCTTACCTGATTACCGAACGTTTCGAATTAATAAATGTCGGACCGTCAAAAGTGAGAAGGATTAAGATAATTTAATTTATATTGTTAATTAAAATTAATTATTAGTTAGTTTTTTAAACTTTCAAAAAGTTTACGCTTAACTCTACAAAAGGTAAATGTTCCTTAAAATAATTTTTTTTAAATTTGAATATAATTAAAATACTTATATACTTATAAGCGAATTCATATTGTTTTACAATTCAATTATAAATTTACCTATAACTATTAAGTCACGCAAGTTAGACTTTTTAGTGTCATTTATGCTACAATTGAAGACTTAGCTGTTATATATAGCTAAGGTGAGTGTATGAATAAGTTATCTTCACACATAAACGTTTATTATAATCTTATGAAATTAAAAGAGATAATATAACAATGAATAGAGTCATCGAATTAAAAAAATATACAATATTTAGTTCAAAATGAGGAATGTATATATTTTATTATAATTAAAATAATTTATTGAAATATTTTAAATTTGAAAATTACTAACATTTCATCAAAAAAATAATTATTAATCAATTCAGTGTTAGGAATAAATGCTTCATGCTATTTTAAAATGTAATTATAATAATTATTTCAAAGCATAAAAACAGAATTCATTTATTTAAAAATGGTTCAATGGTGTATATATACCAGTTGTATTATAAATATTATTTCATTCGATATTTTATATTTTCATATTTTATATACTTTTTTTTAAATTGTTATATTTGTATTTATTTTACAATCTGCCACTCGGGTGTAATAAATACCAAATAATGATATAATGATTATCATTCATACCAGGTATATAAGGCAAGTAATAAGAAAGGAAATAGTCAACAATGAATCAATTCACGCGTTCAACGAATTTTCACGCCCACGCGCAAATCAACAATACATTAATACTCATGCACAAAATATTTTCCTGTATCTGTATATATTACTCACATAGTCGGATTGAGTCCTTTCATATTGTTGAAATCCATGACGTATTCCCAAACAACAAGAGGTTGTACACCGTTAACGACGCCGTCGAATGTTACGATGTACCTTTTGGAACTTAGCATGAAAAGGCTGATAAAGATACCAGCCCAAACTGCAATGCATTTACTATTTTTAAATAACTTAAACATCTAGAAGGAGCGCGTAGGATGGAGTTAGGAAGCGAACTGTTGTTATGGAGACAGAGCGCTATCTCTTACAGATAAAAATGTTAGGCCTTCCGCCCTCCTTACCTTACCAATGTGGCTCCATTGTAAAGTATAATGTATTTATTCATGAAATTTTTTATGCCATGCTTACGAGTTCAGTCTTCAGTAGCTGTGGTGGTCATTCGCACCGGTTGTGAAAATAATACGAAGAAAACACAAAGAATTAAATTTAATTTTTTTCGGACTATCTTCGATCGTGTGCACAGTTATTCGATCATTAATGTGTCTCAACACGTTTGTTAAACAATGGGAAATTCGCGCATATGGCTAACGTGTGAATGGGTTATTTCAAAACTGAATTCCAAGGGACCTATCACCGAGCTGAATACCGTTTGCTGACTGAGTACCTGTTTTCCTTTGAGAAGGGATTAGTAAACCGTACATGCCCATACCTTCCATATCCCCCCCTCCATATTTGAGTTGGTGGGGGAAAAACGTTAATACAATCGTTGAAAAACTGTATGTTTGATCTTTTAGCCTACATTAGCAAAATTTAGATTTAATTTTATACTACCTTATAAGGTGGAAATATTAGTTTTAAATAAAGAAAAACTTTTCAAACATTTTATTTTGTATCACCAGTTCTGATTTGTTTAATTAGATCTGGTCAGTGCCCTTTTGAGCAGAGCTAGCAGATCCCTAAACAGTTTTGTGAACATTGGTTCAATTATATTGAAGTTATTTTTATTTTTGGACGAAGTTTTCGTTTTTTATTTTTCTCGAAAACTCGTATTTAAGCATTTTTTGTCGCGTTAAAAACTAATATGAACTTCGTTTCACTCCTAAAAAATCTTTTACTGCACTTTGACGGGTCAGTCTGTCCAAATTGTTTGAATATCGTACTCATATTGAAGAACAGTAAGGATATATATAATATTTTATATAAGTCAATTTCATCGATAAATAAAATTTTAAAAAATCCCCTATTTCTCCGGTAGAAAAAAAGGTTATGACCAAGTTTAAACGTTTTTGACACGTATACTAAGAAAGCATACAATTTTTTCACAGTTAATATATAACAATATATTTTTTCGTTTTTCATATTTGAGTGTCATTTCTTTGGTGATTAAATCCCCTTAAAAAAAACATTGAATTCGTTCAATTTTTATCTAAGATACAGTTTATTGAACTTTTACTCATATTATTTGGATTTTGTTTATTTTTTATTATTACTCGAAAGCTGAGTGCCTGCTCCTTTAACATGACGTAGACCTAAGCCTACAGCCCAGGCGCGGGGCCAAATATTCCTTTCAAATAAATAGAAACTTATCACACCTTTTATTTTTATCTCTGATTCTAATTTGTTGAATTAGATCAGGCACGTACCCTTTGGTGCAGTATAGAGAACCCTAAACAACTATTCAAGTTTCCTGTAGATTGGTTGAGTTGTGTTCGTTTTCTATTTTGTTACCATATATTTTTATTTTATAATGTTATTTACAGCTATAAACTAAATAGGTACAATAACTAAATATATTGTTTTATAAACTTTGGATTGCATTCAATTAATCTATCTACATTCATAAATTTAGCAATTGCGAAGCATTGCCGAGTTCGCTAGGTACAAATGAAGTATTCAAGAGTAATTTTTTTTTAACCACGTAACGGCCACTAAGGACCACGCGAATATCATTGGTTAGAATTCTTTGGGAGTGTTGATTTTCTTTCTTCCCATCGCAGTTCATGATCCTCGACTGCCTTTCTTTTCTTTATTCGGACCTCTTCGTACCCCTCCTTTTTCCTCTTCCAATATTGGCGAGATTTATTTATGTGTCTCTATGTGGATAGTCGGTACCTGGGGTTAACTTTAGGGTTCTTTAATTCTTCTCTTATTTGCCTCGTGTATCCTCCTATACTTTTGTAGCTAAAAATTTTGTTAAAGATCTTTTTGTTCAATCTTTCCTCCTTCATCTTTTTCATGTGCCCATAGAACATCAGCCTTCTGATTCTTATCTCGGTTTCCAGGTCTTTGATTTTTCTGTAGATCTTCGCCTGTAACCTTCATGTTTTCATGGGCCCATAGAGTTTTCTTAAGATCCTCCTTTCTATTCTTATCAGATTTTCCAAGCTGGTTAAGCATGTGGTCTCCAAGCTGTACAAAACACAGGCCTTATCACATCGTTGTAACGCCTTAGCTTTGCATTGGAGGAGAGGTTCTTTTTATTGTAAATTTTACCTGTTTGAAAGCTTAAATTTTCTAATTTTGTGATTTTCTCTCGGATGCTCTCTTTCTGTTGTCATGAGCTTTGTTTTTCGTGTGATATTTGTAGGCCTGCTCTTTCTGCTACTATTTGTAGGGTATTTATTTGACTAATAACCTCTTCCTCTGATTCTGCCAACAGTGCGAGATCCTCTGCAAATGCCGAACAACTCGCTTTTATATGATAGCTTTTGTTCCCTACTATGGCTCCTGAGTTGTTTTTTTTTTCCAGAATTCCTTCATGAATTTATAAATCATGAACAGTATGGGAGACAAGCCGTCGCTTCCCTTAGCCCTGTTTTTACTCTGAAAAGGTTTGCCCATATATTTTTTAGAAAATTTCTCTTTAGATTTTAAATCTGTTAGAGTCAGCTTTTTCAGATTTATGATTTTCTAGTCTACTCCATATTCTTTCCGGATTTCCCTATCCACGGGATCGTCGGCCTTTTTAAAGTCCACAATGGAAATGTAAAGATTTTTCCTTCTCATAGTGTAGTATTTCATGAGCAATTTAAGGCTTAGAATTTGCTCTTGACAGGACCTTCCTTTTCTAAAGCCCCCCTAATCTCCTATTTTATGATCTATTTGTAATTCCAGTCTATTCAGCTGGACTTTAGAGAAGATCTTATACGTAACTGATAGTAGTGAAATTCCTTAACCAATCTACAGGAAACTTGAAGAGTGGTTTGGGTTCTATAAACTCAAGTAGGGAGGGAGGAAAATAAGGAAAGTATGGGCATGTATGGTTTACTAATCCCTTCTCAAAGGAAAGCAGGTACACAGTCAGGAAACGGTATTCAGCTCGGCGACCGGTCCCTTGAAATTGAGTTCTAAAAAAAAACATTCTCACGTTAGCACATGCGCTAATTTCCCATGGTTCAGAAAACTTTTAGAGGCACGTTAAGGATCGAATAACTGTGCACGCGATCGAAGATAGTCCGAAAAAAATTAAATTTTATGTCTAAATATTAAATTATATTTACTTATTGTAATTATTTTTGTACAGTTGTAAATTTAGATAAAACTATTAAATTTTATCCAAACTTATTTCTTTAATGATTATATTTACAGTGATTATATTTACAGTGATGTTTATTTAATCAACAGTGTAAGTAATTCTCGAAAAAAAAGTGGATGGGCCGCACGTTATGTCTTGCCTCAAGGCGGCTTTGGTGATGAATGAAATAAGGAAGTTTTGAAAATAACAGTTAACTCTTAGATCTTAGATGTTTTCTTCGTATTATTTTCACAACCGGTGCGAATGACCTCAAGACTGAGAAATCTCATATTTCATTTTCTTGACACCTTTATCAATCGTTTTAATGGTCTGTCCGTTGTTATGAGTAATTAGGGTTCACAATTGGACTTCTGAAACTTGGAAGTCAGAAAGTAAGACCGAAACGCTGTTGTATGAAAAAGTTTCCCCAATATCCTTTTGAAGATAAAATTAGTAAATTTTTAAAAGGCATTTCCTTGTGACAAGTGATTATAATTATTTAGTTTCTTAACTATTTCTTTAATTTAAAAATCCTAAAAATAGCCTCCTGCTTTTTTTCCCTCTTCTATTGATAGTTAAATGCTAAATTTTTAGAAATCCGAAAATAATATTTATTTTTGAAAAAAAAAAGTTTTGAATAATCATTATCACGGGATTTCGATATCCATTTTTCTGACATATAGACTGAAATGCTTGTATTAGAATTGGTATAGGATTATTGAAAATCAACGAATAGTTTTTGGTTTTCTTTTTGGAAACCTATAGGCCTAAAAAAAAATATTGTTCACGTTAACAGCATTAAATTTGAAATGAAATTGTTTACCACTCTCAATATTCTAGCTGTGACTCCTAATTAATTTATGTATAGTGGGTCCTATAAATAAAAATAGAATTAATATTAATTATTTTATGTAATTTTATACTATATCCTGTATATTTTTATCGTAAACATATTTTAAATAAATTTTTTATTTTTTAGGAGTAATATATCTTAGTTTGAATAATATGGTGGAATTTTTAAATGTTCATATGTTAGTTTATTTATAGTATAATTAAGTTTATAATTATTTATAATAATACATTAATATTTACAGGACTACAAAGTTAAATGGTTTAATGTTTTTCCTAAATACTGACATAAATAATAGATTAAACATTAATATATTTAAAGTCGTAATGGTATTATTTTGAGCGGTCATTAAAATCTTTTTTCAATTATATATTGTTAAATTCTAGCTTTTATATTTTAACCCATACTAATAACGTGATGAAAGTTTTATATTAACTAAATTACAAATAACAAAATTTACTTGTGTTCGTGAAACCAGAGTCGGCATCAAACAGCGATCTTGAATGAAAATTGTACGGATGATAAGCGGATGGTAATTACAAACAGTCTTTGATGATTGCTGGCCTATATCTCAAAAAAGATTATTTTTTATTACTGGAAGAGACTTCAAAAGGTTTATTGGAAGTGATAAAAGTAGAACAGAAACTAGGTGAGATAGGATCCACAAAGATACTTATCAAGTAACATCAGCCTCCATGCATTAATTTGGATCCTTTGTTGATGGAAATAATGTTCCAATAAAGGGATATTATTTATTCTTTTAAGTATTTTTTTTTTTGTTTATAACATTTCTGTAAAATAAATTAATTCCTAAGCTTTCATTATGTATTCATATTTATATGGAGAATACCGTAAATGATGTCCAAAAGTTATAGTAGACTTAAGTGCAACAGACAGGTTCATTTAGGCTATGGTTCGATTCTGAAACGGGAAGATGTGAATTTAAATTTTATATTTTTTTAAGTGAATCACGTTTTTAGTTTAATAGAAAGCGATAAATATAAAAATTGTTTGAGTAAGATAATACTAAATTGCAGCATAGTATATTAGATAAAATTTTCTTTAAAAAAAAGTAGACTTTATTTTTGTTGAAACAATTTGAAGGTGGCTTTAAAGCGACTAAATAATGAAATGTTCTGTTTTTCGTGAGATTACGAATTATTTGAGATATTTTTTATCAGCCACCTATTGGTGGCTTAGTGCATGTTCCTCACGTTAAGAAAAAATTCCTTTTTTAATAAGTTTTAAGACTATATTCATTAAATTGTTGTCTGTTACAGAAGAATTAGAGATTTGCGGGTGGTTTTTTTAAACAAATATGTGGGTAATTCTGCCTCTTCCAAGTTCCAGTGATTTCAGCAAGAATAATTAGAAGTTACTAAAATACATCAAAAATATTTAATGTATATATATAAAATAATGTTATCTTATAAAGATAATGAAATTAAAACTGACTGACAAATAAAAATAATTTGAATATATAATAATAAGTGTTAGTAACAGCTGAAGTTTTATTGTATGCAGGTATCAAGTGTTTATGACGCAGAATGTAATTAAAATGAAAAAAATGATGCTGATAATTTTGATAAAACTTTAAAAATTGTAGAAATAAATTCTTTTGATTTTTTTCCTCATAACCATATGAAATTATAATCGATCATACGGATTCCATTAAATTAAAGCATTTGGTGTAAAGTTGTTTTTTATTCGAACATTATGTTCTATAATGAGGTGACAGAAAGGTGTTTTATTATCTGGATTGTCTCTCTAGGTAGTCTGCTGGGTCAATTCATTAAATATTTTTTCAGGTTAATGACTTCCATTTTGAATGAAATATTTATTAATTATTCATAACATTGTACAACGTTTGGGGACCACTGTCCCATATTCATGCACTTTAAAACCTCATGATTTCATATGGGAAATCATGTTAACCATTTGTGCATCTTCACTTCTCTCTCAGAGAATACAATATAGAGTAACCTAAAACTAAAATAAAACAATTATTCCTTCATTTACAAAAACATACTGACTACTCATACAATTTAGGGCAAATCGTACAGATTAAATATTAGAACAGAAAATAATCAATTTATATAATAATAAAAAAAAGAAAGAACCACTGCTTCTACACACAAACAAAAACACACACAAAAACAATTGTACACTCCACCTAGTGTATAAAGTTTCCCTGGTATTTAGAGGGCGGGGGGCACTCTAGGTGCCTAGGTGGTGACATATCAGGCAGTTTTAACTGCTCGAGGTCCTTCTTTTGCGTGGTTCACTTAAACTTTCTATTGTGACAACGTTGTGTTGTCGAAGAGTAATCACCCTAAATAGGCCCTCGTAGCGTAGTAACTCCTTTCCGCGATTGGTCCCTATTTACGGTATACGATGGTCCCAATTTTAACCCCCCCCCCCTCATCACGTCTCTCAAATTGAGGTTATGACGAGAAACCCTTTTCTGTTTTCCCCTCTGTATGCGACCTTCCCCCACAACTTCCGAACGACTACATTTTGGTAACTATTTCTTCCCCCTCCCCCGATTGCAGTCTCTGTGGCGTCCCCGTAGACCGAAAAGCACCTCAAACGGCGAAATACCCGTGACGGCGTGAATCGAATGGTTATAAGCCGTAACCACCTTGATCATTGCCTCATCAGGTTCTAACCCTTTGTCCGGATTGTAAACTCGGAGGTGATCGCTGATCGTGAGGTGTAATCTCTGGATCCCACCCCTATCTTTAGGGTGTCCCGGAGTGTTGTAATGCCACCTAAGTTTCATTTCCTATCGGATGAGGGAGTTATCCAACTCTCGCCCCCCATCAGAAGAAGTAGAGTCAGGAACGTCATAAAATTGGAACCATGTGCGTAGTGCACCTAATACCGTTTCCGCCGACCGATCCTTTACCTGTTCCGCCATTGCCACCTTACTGAAAGCGACGTATGTCACCCACTTATACCCTTTCCACGTAAAAGTGTCAATCTGGAGGTCAGTCAGTGGTCTGTCGGCCGTAGGTGTTTCCTCCTGTGTTCTGGGGGGGATGTCTGTCATATTTTATACTCAAGCACACGTTACAACCCCCATTGTATCTTGTATCGTTCGACGTATCTCCCACCAAAAATATCTACGTCTGAGAGCTTGAAATGTTTCATTTAGACCCCGATGGTTCGTTTTGCCCTGGCGGTAAGCAAGGGTAATTTCTTTCTGGCGCTCTTCCTCTCTAATAGTTTTCACCATCAGCGTTCACTGAATGAACATACGATCGACACCTATTTGCTCTGACCGCTACAACCTCTTAATCTTATCCCAGATTACGGCGTTACCCACGTAGATGTGATATGTCCTCCCTGGTTTTGACGCGTCTCTGAGGGCTCTACAAATTTGTTCCTCCTTGGCTCCCGGTACTGACCAAATTGTTGCAATCTCGCTTTTTCTGTATCGTCCATATTCGATTTTCATCAGACCCGATGTCCTAGTTTTCCAGACGATCTGGCGGGGTTTGGCATTGATAATTTCCTCCGATTCCTCCATCTCCACGGATCTGTCCCTTTCCGAGCTCACGTGTTTCGATGGTGGGGTTCCCTCACCCTGCCCTGATGCGTCTCCTGGGTCTCTTCCCAGGGACCCCTCTCGAACGTGAATGCCGTTTTATGTTGGTCCCTTGGATGCATCATTATCTGGTAGTACCCTGCTTTGAGGTCCAGCGTGATGAAAACCTTTGGGCCCCCCGTTTCGAGGACATACTAGACAGACTTGATACTAGAGGGACTGTTATATGGCGACGTACTATTAACAATGATCCTCTATTATTTAAGTTTCTCTAGCTCCTCCCGGATATGATGGCGAAGCGCCTGCGGATACCTTCTCTCCTTTACGTACGTGACCCTTTCCGTTTTGAGTGGTATCTTGTGCACCGCTTCCCCCGTCGCCCCCAGTGTACCCCTCTCTCTTAAAAAATTTCCCGACATTCCACTTGAATGGAGTGACGCCAATCTTTCATACTCGAAATCGCCCCTACTCGCCCTTCCTCCCCCCTCTTGACCCTATGACAACAAAATTTCGTTCCCCCTATCCAGACACGACACTTACCCCTGTTAAGCCTCAGACTAGCCCACACTTTCTCTAACAGATCACACCCGACAATCAACTGATACTCCCGTGGCATGCTTATCACCACGTGTACTACAAGGGTATCTTGTACCTCTCTCGCTCCCCATTTACGCAGCATAATTTCTACCTCCCCTTCTAAGCTACGGGGTCCACCCAGGGTGACTAATTTACAGTGACATACCTGAACCTGTAATGTCCCTTCTCTTCTTGCAGCTTCTCCAGTGCTTCTCGACTAGCAATTGTCTGAGAACTGCCAGTGTCGATGAGATACCTTACTCCACCCTCTCCAATGATAGGCAGACTGCCGTGTTTGCTCCATATGCTGTTATTCACTAGTGTGCGGTTGCCCCTCTGCCGGCACCCTTCTCAGATCACTGATGTGGTTCTTCGTCCTCCAGTCGCTGGCCTTCCGCTGCTCCTTCTGAGTTTATAGTCTTTTCTGCTCCCTGGTTCTTCGGTTTCGCCCTCCGTTTCAGACCCCTCCGAGACCTCCGTAGACTCCCTTGAAGATCCTTCAGTCCTCCGTCTAATGCTTCTCCTTTGCACCCGGTGGGCGTTTATCTCCATGGGGTCATCTCTATGTTCATTACTTTTTCTATATATATATATATATATGTCATCTCTATGTTCATTACTTTTTCTATATATATATATATATATATATATGAGCACTGTTTAGCGATATGTCCCTTATTCCTAAACTCGAAGCATCGAGTGCGGGGACACTGTGCCACCAAATGCCCAATTTTGCCACACCTATCTTTCAAGGGTTATTCTTTTTTCTGGTTTTCTCTGTCTCTCTCTCGTAAACTCCTGCCGTTCTCTTCTTCTCCACGAATTCGTGTGATTTCTGGGACGGCTGTATTGGACCCTCATCCAGTTTTGGTCATCAGTTTCCATGTGGGATTCCCTTTCCCGGGCACTTGCGTCGATCAGTTCCTGGGAATACTGTACGCTCCTTCCCTTTTTCCAGTCTCCCTAGCTAACTGGACCTTGAGTATAGAAGCCAGGAACATCATGCGGCCTTGCACCTGGTCCGTTTCCATCATTTCGCTGAAGTTGTCTGTGATTTGGTTGAAGCGGGGCAGCAGTTCGGCGGCGTACTGTCCACTGGATTGACCCTGTCTTTTCCTCTCTCGGAACATTCGAAAGATGTCTTCTTCCGGGACCCAGCGCCCCCCCCTCCAAATGCCTTCTTCAGCCTCTCCTTTACCGTACTCCATGATGTCCCTTCGTCAGCTTGGATCTGGTTAAGGATGCATCTCTTTACCCGGCAGACCACCGCAGCCTTCAGTTCATCAGCGTCCTCGCTGTCCAGAAGATCCTCTGATTTCTTGGCTTCTATTCTTCCCATGACGCGATCACAGCCCTTAAGGAGGTGGTTTAATTCCCCGGCTTCCCCAGTGGATAAGTTAAAAGGACCCAAGTATTTATCCACTATAGACATTAAATCAACCTACTGGTAGGTGCCATTAGAAGAGAGCAGCCGTGAAAAAACTGCATTTACAGTACCAGGAAGAGGTCTATTTCACTTTTTAAGGATGCCTTTTGATCTCCATTACGCTCCATAACATGGAAACGCCTTATAGACCAAATTTTAAAACCAGACCTTGATTCTTATGTATTTGTCTATCTCAATGATATTATAATAATAATAGCTCCGGATTTCGAGAAACACCTACTGATATTGGAAGGTATCAGCAATAATGAACTACCCAAAGCCCAATAATGTGAAAGGAGTTCGCAGATTCATTGGAATAGCTTCCTGGTATAGAAGGTTTGTACCGAATTTTGCATAGGTTATTTCACCATTGACTGAACTCACGAAAAAGAAAATTAAATGGAACTGGGGAGAACTACAGGAAAAGGATTTAATGACATAAAGGAGATACTGGTGTCAGCACCACTCTTAACCTGTCCAGATTTCAATCTTCCGTTTGTATTACAAACGGACGCATCTAATTCGGAACTGGGAGCAATTCTATCCCAAGTCGGACTTGATGGAAAAAAACCTATTGCTTATGCAAGCCGAGGATTGACTGGCGCCGAGAAGTACTCAACGACTGAGTTGGAATGTCTGGCAGTAATATTGGGCTATTGAAAAATTCGGCCATATTTAGAAGGAATGGAGTTTAAGGTCGTAACAGATCACATGCCTTTGAAGTGGATTCATAGCGTAAAAGAACCAAATGGTCGACTTGCACGATGGTCTGTGAAATTGCAGCAATATCATTTTTCGGTTAGACATAGACTCGGAAAACTTCATAAAATAGCTGATGCTCTTTCTAGGTCTTTGGAAGATGGTAGGGAGATAGCAGACATCACTATAAGGAATGATGGTCATAAACCAGATGGATGGTACGGCAGTAGGATCACAAAAATTGTGAAGCAGCCAGAGTCCTATCTGGAGTAGACCATAGACAATGGTATCCTCTTGAAGAGAGTAGCCGACAGGAACGACATTCTCGGGGAAGACAGACCCTGGACGATTGTGGTCCTCAAATCAAAGAGACCTTCTCATGGACTATCATGACAGCCCCGTATCAGGTCAACTAGGTTCGTATAAAACATTACGGAGGCTGAAGGAAAAATATTATTGGCCAGGCATGAATTCGGATGTTAGACGCTACGTGGCAAGATGCCAAACTTGTGTGGAGACCAAACCAAGTCAGCAGATCCCACCAGGTTTAATGGGGGAACAGAAAGTTGCAGAATATCCGTGGCAAAAAATAAGACTTGATGGGCCCCCTTACCGTTGTCGACGAAGCAAAACAGATTCATACTTTGTATTACAGATTATTTTTCGAAATACTCCATCTTAGTCCCTTTGAGACTACAGGCAGACTCGTGGTGAAACACATAGATGAACAAGTATTTCTCATGTTCGGAGTTCCTCAAATAATAATCTGTGATAACGGGGTCCAATTCAAAAGTAGAGAATTTAAATCCTTGATGAAGCAATATAAGATTACTACATGGTTTACGGCTTATTACCATTCGCAAGCCAATCCAACAGAAAGGGTTAACGGAGTGATAAAAAGTATGCTGACATCATACGTCAAGGATAACCATAGGACCTGGGATAAAGAGTTACCAAAAGTAGCTTTTGCTCTGAAGACGGCAGTACACGAATCTACTGGTTTTACACCGGCGTATATAAACCATGGCCGGAAACTAGCAAAAAGTGGAAACGTCCATGGAGTAGACGACGGTAGGCCAAAACTGGCTCCGAAATATAAGAAATGTCGGATCAAGAAGGTGGTATCACCCATTATACCAGAGCTAGTTGATTTTGGTTCTGGTGTAAGCGCGGGGAATTGGCATGTCCAAGACTTAAAGTTAGATCATCAAGGTGAGTCAACGAATGTGTAAACATTGTCTTTTTCTTTTGTTTTGGTCCACTAGGTTTCCATTATTTTTTTTTATGAGGAAAGGGAGGGGTGTTACGGTTGCCATGGTGAAATAAAAACACTATTATATATACTGTATATAACTGTGAAGTCGGGTGATGAGAAAAAGGGACACTGAAACAACTCACTAGCTTGCTGAAACAACTCTGTTTTATTTCGCCTTTTAATTCCTCTTAAATACATTCTATGTGTTTTTAGGATTAAGGCTGATATTGCGCCTGGCCATACCGTAAGATTACTCTGTAGGGTCCAGAGTATGGTGGAGTGAGCGGTAACCTAACGGAGTCGTCCCTTAGAAATACGTGGGTGGAGTCCTTTAAGGCTCGATGCACAAAGGTCTTGGACGTGCTGCTACAGTATGGCGCCGGGCGGAGATTCTTCATGGCCTCCCGTAGGGTCATCAGCGTCGATTCGGAGTCCTCCCGACGTCCTGATGCCTCGAAGAACTCTCTTGGGAGGCAGCCTCTACGCCCAAATACCATTTCCGCTGCGCTGGCTCCCACGTCATCTCTCACTGCCGATCGGAGGCCTAAAAGAACTGATGGTGCCGTACCTGTCCATCCCGACGCGTTCAGTGAAGACAAGAGGGATGTCTTGAGGGTCCTGTGCCACTGCTCCACGCAGCTATTGGACTGAGCATGGTACACCGTAGTCCTGTTACGTTGGATACCTAATATACAAGTAAGATCTATGAACAGATCTGACTCAAACTGGCGCCCTTGGTCCATGGTAATGCTTGCTGTCGTGCCATAGCGGGAGATCCATGTACCCACAATCGCTGATGCAACCTTGGTACTTGTTATCTCCTCCAGAGGGCACACCTCAGGCTAACAGGTGAATTGGTCAATGATCGTTAGACAATACCTCATACCGTCGGAGTTTGGCAATGGTCTGATTAGGTCAACGTGTATGTGTTCAAACCTGGAACTGGGAGTGAAGGTACCTGTAAGGAGGGGTTAATGTATGACGAATCACTTTCGATTTCTAACATGAAATACAACACCGAGTCCACCTTGAGATGTCCGCGTTCATGCCAGGCCAGAAAAACCGCTGTGCTACTAGCGGTCTTGCAGGCGGTGGAAAATTTCCTCTCGTAAGGCGTTAGGAACGCATGGCCGCGCCTGAGTGGTGGAGGTCTCACAGAGGATTGACGTTGCAATACCGGGAGGCTTAATCCATCGCAGTCGAAGGCGGTCATTTTTCTGGAGCTCTATAACGGTTAGGACTTTCTGCTGTTCTGCAACTATTTGTGCATAATCGTCAGTACACTCGATGTCCTCGACCCTCGAGAGTTCGTCGGCGACGGTGTTTTCTTCCCCAGGTTCGTGGTAGATATCGGTCGTAAACTGGCTGATAAACTTAGCCAGACGATTCCGCATGGGTGTAGCTGTTTCTGGCTTTTGATAGATACCACCTTCCAGCGGTTTGTGGTCCGTCCATACCTCAAAATATCGTCCGTCCAGTTAATGCCTAAAATGCTTGATGGCCTGGTAGATTGCTAATAGGTCCCTATTGTAGGTGGCATATTTCTTCTGTGCTGGGGCAAACGGCTTGAAAACAAATCCGAGAGGTCGGCCAACACTGCTGTCTTTCTGCTGTAAAACTACTCCCATTGAGGTGCTGGAGGCATCGCATACTAGGACTAGATGAGCGTTTTCCTTAGGATGTCCTAGCACTGCAGCATTCTGTATGGTAATTTTGCATTGTTAAAATGCTTGCGTGGAGTCTTCGTCCCAGTGGACTGGTCCCTTGTCATTCTTCTTCGCCCCAATGCGGAACCTGTTGAGTGGAGTTTGCAAATCCACCGCTCTGGATATGCAACGACGGTAGAAGTTAAACATACCTGGGAAACGTCATAGGTCCCTCATCGTAGCCGGTATGGTATATGATTCAATGGCTTCAACCTTGGCCGAAAGAGTGCTAACGCTAGTGTCGTTGACCATATGGCCTAAGAATGCGACATCCTGGCGAACGAAGACACATTTCGAAAGGTTCCGTAGTCTTCAAGTCGTCGCAGGACTTCCTCCTCATATGTTTTATACTCCTCTTCGTCTCTAGGGGCGATGATGATGACGTCAGGCGAAGTTGAGACCTTGAAGCACCCGAGCCCGGAACCGTTGGAAGGTCTCCGATGCGTTCCTTAGACCAAAACACATTCGAAAAGACCGAAGGGTGTAATAACCGCCGTTTTCAGGATGGCTTATGTTACCGGAATTTTGTAATATGATTGGTTGAGGTCAAAAGTAGTAAAGATCTTCTTACCGTTTATATTAAGGTTGACGTCCGCCAAGTGAAGAACAGCGTATCTATCTCGGACCGTCCTGACGTTAAGCTGTCTATAATCGCCGCAGGGTCGTATGCCTCCATCCTTCTCCCTAGGTGAAGTGGACTGGCTCAAGGGCTATTAGATGGCCGGCAAATCCCCTCTTTAATCATTTGCGATCACCTGATTCACCAGCTGACATCCGGCGAGATCTACTATGATATTATAGTGATGTAGTAGATCTGCACCGATGATTGGATGACTCATGGTTGCCACTATGAACCTCCATGTCATTTTGCGCCGAAGACCCAGGTCAAAGTTTTGAACTACGCTCCCATACATAGAAATGGGCGTTCCATTGACCGCGTACAAGGTCAGATTCGTGCACGGCTTTACTTTTTTATTCCTCTTCGAAAAGACAGATATAGTGGTTCCAGTATCCACTCGATATCTGATTCCAGACTTTTTGTGGATGATAAAAAGTCAGCGATTGGTTATTTCTGCGACTCAACCCGCCTTATTCACCGCTGCTGCTAGTTTAAAGCTTGCTTCCAATTGCATGGCTGGCTGTACTTGATAGCCTTTTTCCGAATTTGTCGTGGTAAAAACAGAGACGCCGTCTACTATCACTCCTCGATACCCTGCAATTCCAACTGAGTGACATGGTATCGCAGCGACTCGTCCTAGATCCCGTTAGTGGTTTTAGTGCTGCCACAACCGCAATTAGGTCATGAATCACTGCTGAAAGTTTGCCATTCTCCACGATGTTGATGCTGTGTGGTTCCCCTTAGTAGAATTACCTCAGACCAAGTGGATCTCTAGATAATAGTTATCTTACAAGAGCTGAACAACTTGTATAAACCACAGGTTATTAAATGCGGTAGCCTGGATAATGCGTTGGGTATTGTCGCCGATTCCACTAATTCTCTCTGCTCCTCCTCGCCGGTCAGAAGGTCAATTAATTCGTACTTGTGCATGCTTAACTAAAGTCCAGTAAAAATAAATAATTATTAAACTCACGTTCAGTGTCACCACTTTAATGCATGTATCAATAGAAATGATGATCGGTATTAGTATAAACAGTATTTATCAATTGAGTTATAATGTTTACTACTAAATTACACAACCAAATATAAACTAACATTAAAAACATTTTTTAGCCAAAAACAAAAAAACACATAATAATAATTCGATGATCGAGAGGTTTCAAAATAGTTTCATAATATTTACAATGTTGCCATCATATAATCATACTTAATTCCTTATTTCAATTGCTTAAAAATGTCTTTTTAGTCTATTTATACTTCAATTTAATACGTTTTACGAAAATAAAATTGTTAGCCTAGACAAAAGAACAAATTTAGTAGTTGTCTTCCCAGTGACACCGATACTACGTCAAAGAAGAGGCCCTCTTCAAATTATAATATTTAAAGGGAAATTTTATAATCAGAAGAAGTGATATATGTGATATATTGTTTGGACATGGGCAACAAATTAGAATTATTAAAGATAGAAAAATGATTTCCCTAAAGAGAAAAAAGCCTTTAAGACAGAGGAATGCTTTGAAACTAGATTTTACGTTTATAAATAATTTTTTTTTTACTCAATGTATATAGATTATTAATATAAACTTTCGGTGGTGATAGGAATTTATATAATATGAGTATTTGTTTAATTTATTGTTATTTCAAGCGTAGGACCTAAAGTTATTTCATTTTAATATATATTTAAGCTAAGATTGTATATTGGTACAGGTAATATTAGCTCTTTGTAACAGCAGAACCATCTTACTAGGTTAGGCTGTGTTGACAGTACAGCACGTGGATTATACGTGAAAGGTAAGAATATAAGTTTGTCGTGTTTTATATTATTCTATTTATTATACTAATAATTTGTTGTTATACTAAATCTTTGTTTACATCATTATGTTTACAATAAGTTTTACTTAATCGTCACCCTTTGCCTGACATTGAATGCCACGACTTGGGTTCAGTTTACAAAAAATTCAAATTTAGTTGCTAATACTCGTGCATCTGTATATTCAACCTAAAATGCAGTTTATTAACTATATAAAAAAAATTTTCCTGGTTCAAACCAGATAATTTTTGTGTATTTGCATCTATTTAAACCTTTAAATCATGTGTGTACTTCAATGAAAATAACTGCTGATCTTTCAGAGGTCCTCTTTTGATCAATTATTGTTGTGTAAGTTTGTGTTTGTATACTAAAACTTTTTTTTTTTTTGATATAATTCTGATTTTGATTTATACTAGTTGATCAATCCTTGCTATTTTATCTTTAATTCATTGAATGTAAGCAAATTTTTGGCATCACTTCTACTATTATTACTTCACTATTTTATTTTCTAGTTTCATTATAAGTTTAAAATATTTCAGTTTGCTTTCCGACCAGATTTGAACTAATAAAACAAAACACAGATTTGAATTGAAGCTATAAAACTATTTACCAAGTACAGCTCAGCTTCCTAACTTTTATTAAATACTTTGTATGTTAATATATTTTAAAATTCAATTAAATAATGTGGCATTTTATTTCTTTTTGAGCTGGTTTTGTATCTAATTGAAACTAGCTGTTGATCACTTGAAATCAGAAAGTACTTTTCTCCTCAGTGTGATTGGAATAAATTGTTTTTTATCAAAGTAAATTGGCTTATGTAAGGTATGTACTGTGTAACTTTAATACTTTTATTTACAAGTCTGTGTAAATGTTTATACCTACTTTATTATTTATTTCTATATTAAAAAAAAAAACAAAATAATTAATGAGCAAATTTTCTAGTTTTAGCAGATTGATTTAGGCACATTTATAGCCTATGTTGATATGTGATTAGTTGATTTGGGTTTTGATTACTTTTAACCCTGTTTTGTATATTAATTGTACTAGATTTTTCATGTTCTGGCATATAATTTATTTGAAGCTGTAGGTCCTTCTACATTTCTTGAAAGTTTATTTGAATTTGTATTAGTTTATTCAATGGGAAACTGGATATTAATTAACAGTGAATAGAACATGAGTGTTTGATACTTGCAGCTTTAATGAAATATCTACTCTACAATTTTTTAATGTTAATAATTCTTTGCTAACCTGCAAATAATTTAGTAATTATAGATGTAATAATTTGTAGCTTATTAGTTTGTTTTAGTTGGTCATATGTTGCATTTATTTAGAGACTCTTATTTTAAATTTTGGTTATTTAATTTCTGTTTTTGTTACAGGCCTGAAAAATGACCAACTCTAAGGGTTATCGACGAGGTACCCGTGACTTGTTTTCACGGGGCTACAGGAAACATGGCGTCATTCCACTTTCCACATACATGAAAGTCTACAAAGTTGGAGACATTGTTTCAATTAAGGTAATTTTTAAGTTTTTTTTCTTTCATGTACAAACTTGATGATAAAGCAGAAAAAGCAAAACTAAATTATTTATGCTTTATAAATAATATAGCAGAAAAACAAAACTATACTATTTATGCTTTAAAAACCTCAATGAATTTTAAAATATTCTTTGAAATCTAGTCTTTTCATTCAACTTCATAATTATCTAAAGAACAATAACTGCAGGCACGTGAATAACAAGAAACTTCTCATGCTTTCTTCAAAATGCAAAAAAAAACTGTGAACACACAAAGTTTTAATTGATAAAATTAAAAGGGACTAGAATCGCCCTACTTAGTAAGTGCCCAGCTCCAATACTCAATAGTAATGTAGAGTATACTGGTACTGGTAATGGTGGGGGGAACAAGTCTGACAAGTGGGCCTATTGGTCCTTTTTGCCATCCCCAAGGCAAACCAATGGAATGACTCTTTATGTATCTTATTCCTCTATATTGAATCTTTTCGTCTTTCTAATGAAATTCAAAAGGGACTCCCAATCTATAGAGGAAGCCTCATTTCCTTTAATTCTATCAAAGCCTAATATCTTAATGAGGCATACCTACCACAATCAGTATATGTAATGTAAGGCAGTCTCTGGGGCCTGTCTGCATAAGCAGCAGATTTCATCATGAACTATTCCACATATCTTAAGATGTCTTTTAAGTCTGCATTGACCTGTCAGGACTCCTATTAATAATCGGAGTTCGTTTCTGTTAAGACCTAGCAGCCACTTAGTTTTAGAAGTAGAGAGTTAAGTTATTAAAATCTTGGCCTGTCTCAGCCCTATAGAATTCCTCCACTTCTTACCGGCTTTCTTCCATGTCCAAGAACTACTTTTCTCTGATGACTTTTAGAGATGCCTAGGAATGGTTCTGGTCCTATAGGAGGGTGCTCAGCCCCATTTCTAGTAAAATGATCAGGTTTTTTATTACCTATGATTCCCTTGTGTCCTGGGACCCACACAAACTGAAGCTTCTTTAAGCACGCTAGTGATTTTAAGGCTTGTTTACACTCTCTTACCAAATTAGAGGTGACTCCAAGGCTTGAAGGGCAGACAGACTATCTGAAAAGATGGTGATACCAGTCTTTTCACAGCTAGTGACTTCGGGGCATAAAGACAGTCGAGTGCTTGTCAAGTGGGAAGCTTAGTTCTATGCCTAATTCTTTAATGTAAACTCCTGCCCCCATTAGTCCTGTCGAATCCATTCTTGATTCATCAGTGAAACAGGGCAGATAATCTCCTGGGGTTTCCACTAAACCCTGTACCCAATCCTCTAACTTTAGGTGTAAGTAACTAATCTTAGTATCTAAAATGGGTGTTTTATCTAGAAGTGGTGAGCAGTATTGTAGTATTGGTAACTCGCTTTCCACCACTATAGCTATTGTCGCGTGACCAGTAGCTTCTCCTGTCTCTGTCCACTGTCTATTCTTCTCTCATTAGATAGGTTAATACCGCTTCCCCCTTAATCAATAAGTGGAGTGGTACTAGGTAGAGTGTAAATGTTTAGGTACCTTTAGATAATGAGGTTTATAGTAACTGAATAAAGGTAACACTCAATCTTAAAATTATCAAATAAAATTTATCTCATAGACATTGATTAGATACTAATATATATACTAAAATAAACATGTTTCAATCCTTCAATTAAATTATTTCATCCAGAAAGTTTTAAGAACTCAAAAAACTTCTTTCTAATTTAATTTTAAATAAAATTTAAGTTAATTAGGAAAGAAGTTACACACTAAAAAAAACTATCTTTTTCGCTCTATTGTTTTTAAAGGATTTAATCTCTTTTTGTTAATAAACTAATATATATTTAAATTAAAGCTTTTGCCCTACAGTGGTGGAAATTTTTTCTGTTTCAAGTTTAAACTCAAAAGTCTTAAGTTTTTTTAATGCTGCACAAAATGCTAATAATAATGCGTCCAAATGTGACCAAAATGCTAAATATCTGAGGATTTAAATTATATGAACATTGCAATTTTTATTTTTGAATTCTACAATATAATAGATAGAGTTTTATACATTAACTTAAAACAATATATTAACCCTCAATACATGATTATATGTTGCGAGGAAAAACTTTATTAAAATATAAAGTTGTGCTGCCCAACTTCATTGGGTTGCTAGTCACACAACATACTTCTTACAGTCTAATCAAATGATATTTTTAATCCTACATTAAATAAGCCTATACAAGTATACAATAATAATTATAAACATTAGTAATATACAACACAAGAACATGACTTTTTTTTTTTTCATTTCTTTGGTTCTTTTATCTTTTTTTTTTCTTCCTTTACCATCCTTTCCCCTTTCTCTCTTGCTTTCTTTTCCTTCCCTTCTTTTTCCCTTTCATATTTTGGTTTCAACCCAATGTGCCTTTAACAGAATAATGGATAAAATAGTGTTAGAGATATGAGAAAATATATGAAAGATACTTTAGTGACAAATATAAATTTTTAAAAATCAACAAACTGTTAAAATACATATTAAAATACTAAACATTTCAACAAAAATAATGAAGCAATAAATAAAATAATAAAATAGCAAATAAGATATGCAATGTATACAAAAATGAATGAAAAAATTTTAAATTTCTTGAATTCAGCATAGATAACTGAATCACTTTAGTTGCCTCTTTTCGACAGTGTCCCTTAGGGCAGTTTCTCCAAGGTCCCTTTGTATCCTAATTTCCTCTTTGTTCTCTCCTTGTTCTACCAACTACTCTTCATAGATACTTCATTTCAGATACTGTAACTTAATTTCTGTGCCTGAACAACAGAAAATAAAGTTACTTAGTCTACTTTTACTACCATAAAGTAGACTAGGTAGGTAGGTAGGAGGGTAGCCTTAAGGATATGAAGTTTGACATTGATTTCTATCTCCCTTTCCCTACTACAGTATTACAGAGCTGATAATGCACACTATTTGCCATTTATTCCATTGGAAAGCTCTTGATAAAAGTTTACATTTCTGCTGAGCACTGATCCAAGATAGGTTTATCCACCAGGTGTTTCTAGTATATCTTCCTTGCTGTGGAATTATCAATTCTTCTTCACATCCAATGTATATTAACTTGCTTTACCTTGCATTCAGTGCCATGTTCTTCCTTTCATTTATTCAGTTCAGCTTCGATCACGTTTTAATGTAAATTTTCATTTGAGTCTGTGGTGAGGACTATATTGTCTGCAAAATCCCTAACCTGGGCTAGATTTTTCCTCATATTCCACTTTCTCACAGTGCCCGTGTTTGCATATTTTTAAAATCTCATCCATGACTATGATTGAAAGGAGTGGGCCATTTGGCATGATGTTTTCTGATTTATAAGTATGTTTGCTTAGAATAATTTTTGTTAAAATTTAATGTAAAACAAAAAAAAATTAAAATTATAGATTTAAACTTGAAATTAAGAAAAAAATGCAATATTCACCTATTGGACAGTGGAATTAGGTGAGTTATTTTTAGCTACTGACTAGCAGGTTTAGGGAGTTCCAATAGCCTTCTTAATTCTCATGGCTCAGGAGAAAGACTACGAAAGTGTAGGTGGCAGTTAATTTCAGCTATACTATCCTTTTTGTATTTTTTTTTTCAGTTAAGCTGATTAAAATTTTTACTAGAACTGTTGTAGTTTATGAAATGGTAATGTAATGGCATGTAAAATATTTTACTTTACAATACATAATAATTTTTCTATTATTTTTCTATTATTTCTTAAATATATTTATGTTAACATTATATATATATAAACCCATATTTTTTTTTTTTTTTTTAGGGAAATGGTGCTGTGCAGAAGGGTATGCCCCACAAAAGTTATCATGGGAAAACAGGACGAGTTTACAATGTAACTCCTAGAGCGTTGGGTGTGATTGTTAACAAAAGGGTTCGTGGAAAAATATTACCTAAGAGGTTGGTATATTTTCTTTCATGTTGTGATTCTATGGACTAGATTTTAGATTGATTTCTGGTTTTTATTAATTGGTTTATTACTTGATATTATTTTGGGATATTTTATCCTAATTTTTTCAATTGAGCTTAAGTTCAACTAACTGCTTGCCAAAAATTAACCTATTCTTGCCCAGAGCCTGGATTGACTATAGTTGATTGCAGGTTTGGCAGTAGAACTTTCTTTGACTGAAAATATTTCCTTATAATGGCAGGCTCTGCTGATAAAGTTTTAAAGGTTATACAATCAAATTTCATTTTCTAAATTTATTTCTGTTTGAATACTCTTGTATGAAAATAGAATTTTATTAAGGTTGAATTTTCTTAATAAATTACTGAGTTTCAGAAATATTTTGAATTCAATATCAGGAATAAATTTGGTATCATCATGAAAATATTTTAAATCCATTCAAGCGTTAAGCATATCTACCTCTGTCTTTGCATTTATTTAATTCATTAGTGAAATATGTTATGAAATAGGAATATATCCTAGGAAAGTTATAACCTAGTGTTGAAAAATATTTTTGATTATTGTGTTGACAGTTCTGTATTATCTTAAAAAGAATATATTAAAGGAAGTATATGTACTTATTTACTTACCATATAGTTCTACACTTCTGAGGTAGACTTTTGTTTCTCTAACACTTTCCTTCATTCTTCTCCGCTAGTCTTCATTCAGTCTGATCTCGGTGTGCTCAACAGCTGCTCACTATCTCTATCTCTTGCATGGGTAATTAAGATCCATAGTTGTCGAAGATTATCTGTTCTGTTTCATTTTATATATCATGTTCCCTTAAGAATCTATTATCTTCATTGAGACACCATTTTCACAGTCATTTTAGTCACCGTAAACAGTTGAGGAAACTTGAATTATGAGAAAAATGTTAATTATCATAATTATATTACAGTATAAAGCATCAAGCTCACTAAAAGTAACATTTTTTTTATTTATTATTAAAAAATTTAATGGATCTATGTAATAAAAATTACCTACTGTAAAAGTAATGTTTCTTGTTTAATGACTAGAAAATTTAATTTTCCTACTTCATCCGAACTTAATCTTATTACTTCATTGATTTGATATAAGTTAGTTTCTAAATAGTTTTCTTGGTATTAGCTTTTTTTAGGCAACCAATTTCAGCTTGATACGATGGTGGTTTGAAAAGTTCTCGGAATGTACTTGAAAAAAGTGTCTTACCTCGGTGGAACTGCATTTATTTTTCAACATTGTCTCCCTGTAGATTAATGCATTTGGTCCAGCGATGTTCCAATGCCTTGATTTGATCCTATCTCAAAAATTAGATTCCTCCAGACCTACAAAATACCTCTCCAATTTGGCTGTCAGTTCTTCCGTTGTAGGAAATCTCCGTCCATCTAGGAAAATTTTCAGCTTGTGGAAGAGATGAAGGTTAAATCAGGTGAATAAGGTGCATGTGGCAACAATTTGTACCTCAGTTCATGAAGTTTTGCCATGGCAATAGCACTTGTGAGCAGGCAGGTGTTGTCCTGATAAAAGATGACTTTTTTCCTTGCCAAACCAGGCCTTTTTTCGGGTATGTCAAGAGCCACAGCACCCATCTTGTGGATAATTCTTTTCATTCCGAATTCTTTAGTTAAAATGTGATATACCCATTCAGATGACATCCCAACAGCTTTAGCAATCTAACGCGCTTTCAGTTGACGATTCTCAATGACCTTTCGCGATCAATTCTGGGACCGTAGCATTTTTTGGCCGTCCACTATATGGATCATCATCTAAACTCTCCCAACCAAATTTAAACTCGCTGATTGACTTAGGAACGATTGAATATAAAGGAGCAGAGTCCCTCAGTGTGTTCTGAAAGTCAGCATGAATTTCCTTTGCTTTCATACCTTTCTTTACAAAGTACTTAATCACTGCTCGAATCTCAGTTTTTTCCATTGTCACAAATCACTACGCATAAAACGATTAAGAGTCGTCACTACCACTCACAAAGGATGTGTGATCAATGCGAGGGATCCTCGTTGCTCTAGCACTGACATCTAGCGGTGATTCTGAGAACTTTTCAAACCACCCTCATATTTCTTTTATAATGTTAAATGTTTTTTTCTTTTAAATTTTCAGGATTAACATCCGTATTGAGCATGTCAACCACTCCAAGTGCCGTGAAGATTTCTTGAAGCGTGTACGAGAAAATGAAAGGCTCAGGAAAGAGGCTAAAGAAAAGGGTATTCGAGTTGAATTGAAAAGACAGGTTAGCTACTATTAATTTTCAATTTTTTTGGTATGGCAGTAATAACTTTTTCACTACTATGCTTTAGAGAACAGTGTATAAATAGAGAGTGAGTGCTGTAATTTTTAATTTATTACCTTTGTCTGTTTTCACTTCAATTTATAAGTAATTTACCTATTACTTCTTTGTTAAACCTAGAATGAAATCTTTTTAATTTTTGTCATTTCATCACCAATGGTCATTTTAGTTTTGACTGCCGTCAAAATAGCCCTGAAGAAGCCCTGCAACGTGGGGCGAAACGTTGGCTCATTAAATTAGTATATTTCTACTATTTGAGTTTTTCTTGACCGCACCCGGACCATATTCCTTTCATCTTTTTAATTTTTTTTTTTTTGTGCGATTGTTTATTAATTTTTTTGAGATACTGCATTCTAAGAGGAAAGTGATTTTTCTTAGCAGTTTTAAAAGTGGTGGTAAACCTTAAAGGGTTGGGAGGTGAAAACTTAGATTTTTCTGAGAGAAAACATACCTGCAAATCATCTTTCCTCCATCTTTTGTGAGCCAACCCCCTATTACCTGCAAATCATCTTCATTCCATCTTTTGTTAGCCAACCCCCTATTTTGGACTCTCTCCTGGGATAATATTTCCAATTCTATTTGTAAATGTCATTGGTATCTGATTTACATGAGATCCAGTTGTTCCATTGATTTGTTATTTCTTCTTAAAATCTCAATTTCTATAATTTTTTTCTGCTCTTATTACTAGGATGTACATTTCAGCAATCATGAATTATTGTTGGATTTGGTATGAATTGTGACTTTTATAATTAAATATTTATGTTTTGTAACTTGCTCATTAATACTGAGGAAAATAAAATTAATTGTTTGCTGAATTATTATTAACTTAAAATTCTGCTTAGTTTATATGTAAGTTATATTCCGTGTGTGTGTGTGTATATATATAATTTATTTTCTGATTTGTTTTTTCTTTTACAGCCTGCCCAGCCACGACCTGCTCATTTGATAACTGTCAAGGAGCCTCCAATAATGCTCGCTCCTATACCTTATGAATTTATTGCTTAAAAATAAATGTGTTTTTTATTGATGTAGTTGTTTTAAAGGTTTGATCCTATTCCTCAATTATATTGTTTACCAATTATAATAGCTAATCTTGTTATAAATCCTAATAATTTATATTTATTCAATACTTATTGACTGCATCTATAATGTGGGTAACATCACTACTTCCAAATCAACTTGAAGGCTGAAGATGGACAGAACTGAGTTAAGTTTAATGTAGCCTGATTAATGTAAGTGAGTAGCTACTTAAAATGTAAGTTCCCCTAATACTTTATATTGTGGTATTATTACCACATATTGTGTTCCTCTAACCAGGTCAAAGATATCAACACACCTTATTGAGTTTTACCAAATTCAAAATTATGGATATTTCCATACCTTAAATAAATTGACAGTTTAACAATGCCTAAAAAATTCAGATTTTGTTCTTAAATGAGTGAGTTATCAGACCTGTATTGTTACAACCCATTAAGGGACAGGGGTTCAGTAGTTCATAAGGAAGTACTATTTCTCGAACAATAGTTGTACGGGGAGGATCAAGCACTAGAGGTTGGGTGTGCTCCAGGAGGGCTCCATGACCCACAGGGTTGATTTATGGCTGAATTAATAGAATAGATACATATCAACCTTGGCCAGACTTAAACCCAGGCCCAGGAGTTATTTACATAGCTCCTTATTCACCTAGCTACTTCATTCCCTGAGTTATCAGACAATTATTATTTACATCTGTGTATTAACTGTTAGTTCTTTAATTTTTAGCTCTTATTCTCGTAATTAAATCTTTTGTCTCTCATGGATAGACAGTCTTTTAACATAATAGATTACATTATCAATGGTAAATTACCTTTTGTGAATATTTTGCTTAACAAATGATCGTAAAGTCTGAGGTTTGTAATTATTCTTTGGGGACTTATCTTAGAATAAAATTGTTTTTCATTCATTAAGCTGTTCTGAGTTGGAATTTATAGGTAAAGATAACAGACTGAATTATTAATGGTAAAGTAAAGGGTTATTGAACAAGTAAAATGATAAGAAACAAGCTATTACTACAATGACTCGCATAGAGATAATAGTCAGGGAGAGACTTGCCTTTTTTGGGTTATAGTATGTGCTTTTATCAGACTCAGACCTAATTTATAAATTTTTATGTTGTTTATAAACAGTAATATGTTTTCATATTAAATCTTCAGTCATATATTTATACTATTGACAAAAGTTGAAAAACATGAAATTTTGAGTGGTTGGGATCCTACTACATTATTTCACCCTGACCCTGGGCTCTGCTGACAAGAGACCTTGCTTCAGTCTCTCTTATATGATGCGAGAAACAGCTTCTGGCATTAAATTCACAGTGTGGCTGAGTGTTCAACTACGTGCTTCCAATGCCTAGTGCTATACATCCGTCTTTTGACTAAGGATGGGGCAGAACTGTTAAGGATTGGAACTTTTTGTCAGTTCCAGTTTTAGAGATAAAACAATTCTCTATATTTCCAGGTCCAAACCTATTTAAGTCCACTAAGTCTTTATGATCCCCTCTTTGTCACCCTTAATGGTTCTAGGCCTGAACAGGGTAACCCACAAATGGTGAGAAGAGAAAGTGTTGAGCTTCCAGATGATGATGAGACAGTTATCATGAAGTTGAAAAATAACAAGGCTTAGACAGGATTCAAGTAGAACTTCTCTGATATGGTGGAAATGGTCTCAGAAAGGAGATCCACAACCTGATTCTCACGAGCTGGGAAGAAGAGAGAATACTCAACGAATGGACAAAAGGAATAATCTGCCCAATTCATAAAAAGGGAGATCGACTGGAATGCATCAACTACCGTGGAATTGTTCTCCTTTCGTTTGCATACAAAGTGCTCTCCAATATTCTCTTCAAGAAACTTGTTCTATATGCTGAAAGAGAACTCTATACATACTAGGCAGAATTCTGAAGAGGAAGGTCCACAACTGATGACACTAATTGTGGCATGAGACAAGGAAACGCTCTGGCATGTCTCCTTTTTAATTTTGCAGGGAAGAAGGCTGTTCACAAGTCAGGTATTCAACTCCATGCCACATTATTAAACAGCACAGGGTACTGCAAGAAAACGGTCTTATAGTTAATGAGAACATTGTTGAACATGGGGGTGATGGACACAAATAAAATGTTTTTGCTGTTCTTACTGTTTTATTAGTATTGGTTAAATATAACATAAAAGGTTCTTACTGTAGTGAGAACAAAGAACACAACACATGGCAACCTACCTTTCTGACTGTTACAAAATGGTTTGAGCTCAACAATGAAATATTCTCAGTTTGTCAGAGCAACATGCATACAATAAAAAATGATTTTTACATCTCACTTTAACACACACCCTCTTAAATATTCATTTTTTATCAAATTTAGTTTTGGATAATTTTTCTTACAAATACAAGATTAGCAGAATTTTCATTTTACATGCATTAACAAAATAATTTTTAAATCACAATATTAGTTTTGTGCATAGAAAAAACTTTTAGTCAGGATTTTTGAACATACACGACATAAGGTTTAACTGTATTTGCTATTACCGATCATGGGCAAAATCCTTGAAAAACTTATTTTGAAACGCCTATACCCCATCCTGGATTCCAATCATATAATTCCAGATCACCAGTTTGGATTCCGAACATCCCACTCTACTATCCAGCAATGTCATTGTGTGGTGGACGTACTCTCGTCTTCTTTGGAGCGCGGGAGTCTTCGATGTAGAACATGCTTTTGATCGAGTCTGGCACCCGGGACTGCTTTACAAACTCCGTAAATTCCTACTTTCTCATCATTCATTCCTTTCTCATTGATAGATTATTCCTGTTCATCCCTCTATTCTCAGTCCGCTGGTGTTCCTCAAGGTAGTATCCTCGGTCCCATCCTCTACACCGTCTATACAGCTGACATTCCTACCAATCCTAACTCTATCCTCACCAGGACACTCGCAGTTATTAATAACCCATTAATTGTATCCCAAACTCTCTAATCTCATATCACAGCCCTCGAAGAATGGTGTCGTAATTGGAGGATTAAGATAAATTCCAACAAATCCCATCAAATAACCTTTACCCTTCGTCGTAAACCTACCGACTACCCTACAGTTTCATTTAATAATGTTTCTCTTACCCCTGTCGAACAGATCCGCTACCTTGGACTACATTTGGACAAACGATTAACCTGGAATCCTCACACAAGACTGAAAAGACAGGAAACTGCACGTCAATTTCGACTATTACAGCACTTACTAGAAAAAAATTCCAACACATTACAAAAGACTGATCTACATGACTGTAATAAGGCCAATCCGGACTTATGGAGTTGAGCTTTGGGGCTCCACTAAACCTTCGAATTCCTCTCATATCCAATCTTTACAATCCAAAATCCTCAATGCTCCTTACTTTGTCACAAATAAAATCATACATAAAGACCGTAATGTTCCCTATGTAACTGATCTAGCCCGAACCAGATATCACTCCTTCCATTATAAACTCCCTAACCACTCAAACCCCCTAGTTTCTAACCTTGCATCCTCTTCCATTCCAGACAATCCTCCGAGGCGCCTGAAAAGAAGATGGCCACGAGACCTTCTAATGTAAAATATCATTAGAGTGCTACCAATGGGTAGTTGCTCTACACACATGTAACACTCCATTTTAACCAAGATCAAATTTACTGAATGTATTATATAATATAAAGTTGTAAATTTCAATAAAGATATTAAAAAAACTGTATTTGTTGAAACACTGAATCCCTTTTTCTTTCTTGGTTTCTTCTTAGTACCAGTATTTTTCCTAAATTATTTGCTTTGCTATCCTCTTTCTTACTTTTTCCTTCTATATTATCTGTATTTTCTTTTTCTCTAGAATTATTTGTGCATCTTAATGAACCTTTAAGTCTGCTAGGACACCTCTTTATTTGTAGATTTTCTTTTGTTTTAAATCTCAAATTGTTTCGGTCTCCTTTATCAGTTTGTTCTTCCAGTTCTCTTTCATCTTTAGGTAAAGTTCCATTATCCTCTTCTATAGCCTTCTTATTTTCTTTGTTTCTGATACACTAGTAGCATAAGACTTCACATTTGAATCGACCTTCAAGTTCACAACATACCATCCCTCAGATTTTTTTCCAACTATCACGGTATCATTCTTTACAATTTTTACTTTGTTTTTAGAAAAAGTCACGTATCCACCGTTCTGTGTTATTTTATCCACAGACAACAAATTTCTGCTGAGATCTGGGATGTACATCACATCTTTCAGTTGACGTCACTTTTTATACAACCAACCAGTTTGGTTGTCATAGATGCACAGTTTTTAATCAGATCTACCTCAGCATCAATATGTTGCGTCTGAGATAATACATTTATATTGTTGGTCATATGTCTCATGGAACCTGAATCTAAGACCGATTCAGTTGATGATTTTGTCTAGTCTTAGGCGGTTCTTCAGCCTGATATCCACTTTACAGAAGGCCCTCAACAAGGCATATTCAATAATAGGTAAGAGAGGAAGGGCCGTGCCAGGGGATGAGCCCTGGACACTGACGCAGGTGGAGGAGGTCTAGGTAAGAGAGAGTCTGAGGTAGAGTAACAGTTCTAGTTGCCGAGATGAAGCGGACCGACTAGAACTGTCAAGAAAGGAGCCAGCTTACTAGTTGCCGAGATGAAGCGGACGGAGCAGTAAGCTGATAAGACTAGGGGCAGCTCTAGTTGCCGAGATGAAGCGGACGGACTAAGATTGCTGGAGAGAAGGAGAGGTGATAGGCCATCATCATGGGTGAGCATACTAAAAACAACTCTTGTGAGAATATGATTGGCAATGAACCTTTCAATCTCAAGGGCTCATATGATCGGTTATCACTGAGGGTTCACTCTTTCAACTCTAATTGAGATAGTTACGTAGACCCTTTTTGCTTAATCTTTTTTATTTTATACGTAACATTATTGCATATTACATATATACATTTGTACAAGATACAGTATTTTTATAATAATAAGATTATATACAATTGGCTTAGCTTCTGAGACGCTTGTAGTGCTGAGCCCTGGCGGGTTGCGGCGGCAATCCTTGCTCGCTGATTGCTACAATTTACTGTAGCTTTCAATTGGGAAAGAAGCTGCTTATCTTTTGTTTTGAAGGAATAAACAGTCCTTCCTTAGGTGGTTAGTTTTTTTTTTACACCCACCACAGGGTTTTTTTTTTTTTTCTTGGTTGGGCAGTGTTTACTCAGATTTCCTTCTTGGTAGCAAGATAAACATTTTCACGTGTCTGGAGCAGTTCTCCAATTCTTTCTTACATTTGTTTTAAACGCTACCTGATTGTCTGATTTCTCTGTAGAAATTGAAGAGTCTTACCTCAGCCATCAATCTTGTAGTTAAATTGGAAAGCAAAAAAGAAATTAAAAAATTAAAAATACAAAATTTAACTAACTTAACTCAAAACCTCATGACTTCTGACAAATGTTTATGGAAGGCCACTAAGAAGCTCCTTAACTTCAAAAATTTTAATCACCCTCTTCATACTGAATCACAAACAAGGATTTTTTTTGATTCATAGGTATTCGGTCAGCACCTTTCAAAAACATTTGATCCACACCCTGACATTCTTAATCCAACCCACATCAAATACATTGAAGAAGAATTAAACATTCCACTCGAAATGACCCTTCCTCCTAAACCATTTCATCCTTCAGAAATATCCAACGTCATTCAGAAGTTACCTACCCCCAAAGCTCCCGGTTATGACCTAATTACATCCCATATTCTAAAACATCTTCCTCAAAAATCTGTTCTATTCCTCACCTACATCTACAATGATGTACTCAGATCCACTTATTTTCCTTACCCATGGAAATTATACATAATCAAAATGATTCCCAAACCTCAAAAGCCGTCTAAATACCCATCCTCCTACCCTCCTATCTCTTTGTTCCCTATCATGGGCAAAATCCTTGAGAAACTCATCTTAAGACGCCTGTACCCTATCCTTGATTCCAACCACATAATCCCAGATCACCAGTTTGGATTCCGAACATCCCACTCCAATATCCAGCAATGCCATC
>NW_027113876.1:14618-15500 GCF_000696795.3 Halyomorpha halys | reverse complement strand
CCTAATAATCCTCCTAGGCGTCTGAAAAGAAGATGGCCTCGAGATCTTCTCCTCTAGAAATGTTATTGGAGTTCTATTAGTGGGTAGATTCTCCAACTTCCTAACGTTTCACTGCATACACATATCTTCTCCATTGTCTCCTCACTACGCACTCGTAGTTTTCTATTATAATTTCTATTATATAATTTTCTCGAGCAAAAAGCTCTCCTTAAACCTTTCCAATCCGGTTTTCTCTCCCAACATTCCACACAATCTTTACAATCCAAAATCCTCAATGCTCCTTACTTTGTCACAAATCAAGTCATCCATCAGGACCTCAATGTTCCATATGTTGTCGATTTGGCCAGAACCAGGTACCGTTCCTTCCATGAACAATGATCCTTATATTGTATCCCAAACTCTCTAATCTCATATCACCACCCTTGAAGAATGATGTCAAAATTGGAGAATTAAATTATATTCCCATCAAATCACATTTACCCTTCGACGTAAACCCATGACCTCTTGCCCTACAGTATCCTTTAATAATACCCCACTTATTCCTGTCGAACAGATTCGTTATTTAGGACAACATCTTGACAAATGACTGACACGGAATACTCATACAAGACTAAAAAGACAAGAAACTGCTCGTCGATTCCGACTATTGCAACATTTACTAGACAAACGGTCTAAATTGCCATCCAATCTAAATCCATTACAAAAGACTGATCTACATGACTATTATAAGGCCTATCCAGACATACGGAGTTGAGCTTTGGGACTCAACTAAACCATCAAATGTCTTCAGAATCCAATCCTTACAGTCCAAAATCCTTCGTAAAATCCTTAATGCTCCTTACTTTGTCACAAATCAAGTCATCCATCAGGACCTCAATGTTC
>NW_027113876.1:4857-13041 GCF_000696795.3 Halyomorpha halys | reverse complement strand
AAACCTCCACATCTTTGTAATCAAATAAATAGGCAGGTATTGATTAATATTATAAACAGTAGTAAAGCCAATATACCAATGTAATTTCATTCTACTATCTGAAAATTTGTAAACACTCGCCAGATAAAAATCTCACTATATGAACCATGTATTTATCCTTAGGGGACATATGTCCCAGAATAAAGTTCTTTTTTCATTTCATTTCATACTCGCTGGGACGTAGTATTTACTCAGATAAATGTAAATTGTTAAAAAATTTGCATATTGTTAAAAAATTTTAGGTTTTGTTCATCACAAAATAAATTGTTGTAGTAGCTTCCTTGGATAAAATTGTAATGAAAATCATTTTTTTATCTTGGATAAGCAGGAACTATGAATATTCGATAATTCCTGAATTAGAATTCATCAGTAGTGGGGTGGTGGAAGAGGCTGAAAATTTTAATAACAAATATTGGACGTTGTTCAGCCTAAGTTGATGGATATAGTTTCTAGCGTGTTTGCACAAAAAGAATCTTCTCCCTTGTATTGGCGTTTAGCGATTTGATGCGATGGATCAATGGATATCCCTGGGATTAGGAACTGTCTGGTTTACTTAATTTTATATTTTGGTTTCAAGCAGAAAACATAGCACAATGAAATTTCTTTTAACTCTTTACGTCGGAAACCAGTTAAAGGACAATATTATTGAGGTTCTGGCCAATATTTAATACATTTGTGACCCTCTATTACGGAACCCCACAACTCTGGACATGGACACCAATTTTATTTCCCTTCAGCATTTTCCAATCCTCTATAGCGGACGCAACTCATAAAATAAGAATATACTTACTCAGGATTTCAAAACTTAATGTTGTGGGTCACTTATGCCTGAGAAGTTACATATTACTATTTTTGTGCCGAATATATTGTAGTATGAATACAAATTATGCATTACGTATTTTATGTAGAAATGTGTTTATTAATTTAATCCTAATTTCAAATTAGTGAGAATATTTGCCATATTTAGAAATTATATTTGGTATTAAAATAAACGAAGAAGTAGCTTTGTGTTTTTATTTTGAATTTTCCCTCCAATTAATCAGAAACTGTTCACTCATTTTATTAGGTTACAATGACAGTACAAAGATACATTCAGTCCTTGTATAGTAGCAATCGGTTTATGGGAAAAAATTTTTAAACCCTCCCTCAAAATTTGATGTTATAATATACGTACCATGATAAAAATTAATCTAAAAATTTTAAAAAAATATCAAAAAAATCGTCCTTGGTTTTTCTCAGAGATAACAGTGGGGTACCAAATTAAAAGAAAATTTGGTACCACAGTCAAAAGTCACCCTAGGGTGATCCTCAAAATTCGACATACCAACCGCCAATTTCCAATTTTTTTTTTAAAGATTTATATAATGGTTTTGGTTAAGAATGATGAGGGAAAGAGTAAATAAGCAATAAACAACTGTTAACTAAACAAAACATGTAATAAGAAAAATTGATTGACACACATGGAATACAGCAAAATGAAATACAGTAAAGGAAGGTTATCCAACATGGAGGCGCAGTCAGAGTTTCACGGAAGTTACTGAGGTTGCTCCAACAAAGAATTGCATTCTTACCGAGAATTGCAACCAGAAAGTTATAGAAAAGATGTTATATAAAAAAAATTGATGTAAAAGAGGAAAAAGTAGTTAGCAAAAATTTTTGAGCATATATGAATAGACTATAAACTGAGAACAAGTTTAAAGAATATAAACTTCTTTAATAATAGTAAAGAGTGGTAGTATTGGAAATTTATTATTTTAGTATAGAATAATGAAACAATAATATGTAGAAGTAGTAACAATTGTTGAATAATTAAAATAAGTAAAGTGTGAAGAACAAAACGTGGTTTAAGTATAGTAAATCAAGAAGATAAATGAATGTAGGAAGATGGATAGAAAAAATATATGGGACAATAAAATAGAAATAGATATACTGGAAGATTATTGATGATTGACCGTGTGTATAGATGAATGGAATATGGTCCGGGTGCGGTCAAAAAAACTCAAATAGTAAATAATTATACTATTTTTAATAGTATAATTATTTTCTTTTTGAGTCCAGATATTGGTCCACCCTGGTCCAGAAGGAAGAATGGGAATTCAGATGGAGAGATATAGAGTAGTAGTAGAAAAGGAGTGGGAGTATCTTCACCAGACTTTTTGCAACAGAAATATTCTTAATTACATCAGTGGTCAAAACAATAAATATGAGAGGATAAGGTAGTATAAATGTAAAAAAATTATATAAATAGGAAAAACTAAAGTAAAGGATATATGTAGAGCCTAAAGAGTAAAATAATTAAATAAGAGTATAAATATGAAGCTTATAAAGAGATAATGATGACTTGAAATAGTAAAATTAACAGATAGTCATATAAAATCATAAAACAATAGAATTAGTAAAATGGCCAGATAGGCATAGTGAAAATTTAAAAAATAACAGATATTCATACATTGGAGGAAAAAAAGTAGAATTAGTACAATTACCAGATATTCATAGTCGAAATAGTAAAAAAAAGAAATGAATATATTAACAGATAATCATACAATGGAGATAATGCAGTAAAAAAATAAATAAATGTAATAAGTTATAAAAAGAGATACAAAGATAAAAAATATGAAGTATAAATAAAATTAAAATGTAATGGAGAAAGATGAAATAAATAAAAATAAAAGTGAAGTAATAAATAAAATAAAAATAAGGAAATGTGTATAATTATTGATGAATGCCAAAATAAAGAAGAAGGTGGAGTAGGAATAGTCAATTGTGATTAATAATCATAATAATCATTATTATGTATCAATTATTCTTTCAGGTATTTTCTATGATTGGTAATTGAAGCTAATATATAAGTTTTATGAAAGTCAAAGGAATGATTGAAGGTCAAAGGATGCTCAGATAGTTTTGAGCTGGAAAGATTATGGGAGTTGATGGATGTTTTGTGTTGGTTTAAACGGGTTTTGAGGTGGATTTTGATTTGGAGAAGGTTGGGAGAAGCAGGACTGTAGCTGTAGGGTTTGTGCCAATAGTGAGTCCAAAAGTTTCTATGTGACGTTAAGTGTAAAGTTGTTTGTAAATAAGATTTATTTAATTATTATTAATTATATTATAAATTTGTTAGCTGGGTGGAATTATGGATCAGATAGAGAAAGGAATTGATGGATAAGGTTTTTAGAGACCTTTGTTTTTTGGTAGTAGAGATGTTGAGAGAAATAGTTAAGAAGTCTACTGGAATAAGAAGGTTAGGTATATCAATTAGTGGGTATAGAGCCATAGAAATTTCTGATGATGAGAGGGTTTAAGAAAGGAAGAGAGTGTTAATGGCTCTCTCAGTATTAAAATAAAGGTGAGGGTGGTAGAAGTTGGGGATGATAGGCTTTCAGGTATTCTGTCAGGGTTAAGAACAAGGAAGAGACCATAAATATATTTCTCAATAAAAACAATGTCATAGGGGGAAAAAGAGTTATAGAAACTAGGAGATCATTTAGGACTATGTTCAAAATGTCAGGAGTGAGAGAGCCTCCCATGGTAAGCCCAAAAACCTGATGGAAAAACTTTTCATTAAAGGAAAGGTATCGAGATTCATAGCACAGGTCAAGGGATTTAAGGTATGAGGTGAGGTTGATTAGTGAGTTTTTCAGTTTTTCTTTACAATATAAAAGGCTTTTTCAATGGGGAAATTATCAGGGATATGGAAGTATAATAATTATTCTCTAAGCTGAAAGAAATTTTGAAGGTCTTGGGAAAAATTTAATAGTCATAAAATTCATATCATTTGCCTTTTTATAATTTAAAAGATATTTTACTTTGTTTCTTTTAGATTCCAGAAAATTATTTGAAAAAATATATCATTTTTATAAAGAAAATAATTTCTTATAATCAAAATTAACTAAATTAATTTAAACCTCCATAAATTATATCTAGAACAATTTGAATACAGAGTGTAAAACAAACAAAAAATCATGATACCTGAATTTTAAAAGGAAGGTCATCTGGGTGAGGTAAAAGAAAAAACTCTAATAGTCATAAAACTATTTAATTTGAGCCAATGTTTCGCTCCACATTGCAGGGCTTACTTGAATTTGTATTTCTCACATTTGCATATTTTGAAGTTGATATCTTTCTTGTTGTTTCTTTCGTATTTCCACTTTAACTCAAAACTGATTTAATTATTTCTTCTTTTCATCACAATCATGATTACCATTATTGTTTATTTTCAATAAATAATATCATTTACATTTTGTAGAAATACTCTAATTCAAATTTTAAACTTGTTTCAAGTTTTTCAAGATGGACTCCCATCACTTACAATAGGAAATTCCAACACAAGACTGGTATAGGCTTTAACTGTTGAACAGCTAGCTGACAACTCTGCAATTTACTTTGACTATGTATGACCAATGCCTTAGGTTGTTCCAAATTAAGTATTATATATTCTTAGAGTTTTAAGAAACATCAGTTTCTTTATAGTTAGTATTATTAAGTTTTATAATGTTTGGGTGTAGATATAAACACATAAATCATATCACTGGCTGATATTGATGTTTCTGAAGAAGGCTACTGGTTCATGACCTTGAGCAATTCACATCATTAAATTGCTTTTTTTTTTTTTTTTTTCATTTATAACTTTACCATTCAAAATTACTAGGTGTTCAAATAATATATAATTGGTTAAATAAATGTTGTTTAATACTATGATTCATTCAAATGAAAATGAATACTTATTATAATTCTATCTAATAAAGAAATTATTTATAAAACATAAATAATTAGTAACTTAAAATTGTAGTTCAAGTTAAACTCCTTTTAATTCTTATTCCTACAAATTATTTATGATACATTACACCAATAATGTATCCTTTTATTATAATCACACATTAAAATTACTTAAAAATAAACTCAATTTATACAATACGTCTCTTTTTAATTAATAAATCATAGTTTCTGTGACAATACTGGAGAGTGACATGCTTTTTTGTGCAGCAGTTGATAACAGCTATCAGGAAAGCTTCATATTAATATCCTCCGCTGTGTGGCCATAGTGTTTCCTGTTGGCTTAGGTGAATAATATTCTTTTCCAAAATCTATTTGGCAACATTTTTATTCCTGTTTTATGTCTCTATCTCATTTCTATGATTTTTTATGAATTATAATGTAAAAAAAGTGCACTTGATGGGATAACTTTGATCACCAAGTTTTTTGTATTTTCTGTGGAAAAGGTCCTTCTAATGACACTCATTGTCTGCAACCATTTGATGTGACTGCCTTTAGGCCGTTGAAGATTGAGTGGCATAAGGTATCTGACGGAATGAAGAGAACAGGCTTTGGTTCAGAAACACCTATAGGATTCCGGCACTAAAGCCCATCTCAGGCCAACAGGACACCTTCTCAGTTGACATAAAACAATGAGAAGTTACCATTGCAAGTTTAAATTTAGTGATTTTACCTTTATCTATGTTAATTCTAGTTCATTTGAGTGCCTAGAACTAATTTTGTTTAAAAATGTTTTTTATATAGGAAACTGCCAACTGTGATTTATACAGACTGAGCCACTAGTACCAATGCTTGATATTATTTTGAAATAAAGTTACTTTTTTTTCGTCACTGTTTTATTCATACATTCCTTAATGAAGTTCACACAGGAATCCAAGACTTATTGTGCAAATAATGTTTTAAGATGGGTAAGAAAATAAAGAAAATTAAATTGATTTTCGACCAGAATAAAATGTTTTTGGTCGGAAATTTGTTTTTAAAAATTTAGGTTACTTATTAAATGGGGTTTCTTTGATGAAGAATAGCAAACAAGCATATTTTGGGACCAAAATCAATCAAGATCAGAGTAACCAATATCAGAGTAAGTAAGGATGACAGGGTAAGATTAATAAAACAAAAAGTGTGTCCCCCCCCCATTTCGCTATTAAGGATAGCGGGACTCTTCAATTGGTAATTTAAAGCTGAGATGTGTAGCTATAGTTTGACATAAGAATTATTGAAAAATGAGGGAGCTATAATACCATATAAGTAAAACCTGTACTAAAGTAACCTAAAAAAAAAAAAAAAAATGCAACAACAAGCAAACATTCACCTTTATTTGCCTATTTTCATTTACCATAAAATTTTAGTTCTAAATCATAAAGTTTATTCACATATTATTTTTTTGAAAGTATAATTTAAAAACACATTCCATAATCCAATAGTAAAATACAAGCATTTATTTTCTTAAAACTACTCATTCTTTAATGTTTATTAATTTTTTTCATTATATTCAAATATTTTTGTTTACAATTTATTAAATAATTAAGATCCTATGTGTAAATAAATTTAGTTTTGCCAATTCTGTCATGGCTCTATAACATCTACCAGTCATTCATCAATCCTTCAGTTAATGGAAAAAGATAAGATTAATATTCCTTCTAAGATAAGCTTTGCCTTACCTGTATCAAAATTACTTTTTAATTAAATAACAATCAAAATAAAAAAAAACACATTTTTTTCATAAATAATTCGCTTTTCCTATTGCATTAAACAAATAGAGGTAGTCATTTAGAATTTAGTAAAACATTATTTGTTTCCAACTTTGACTTTAAAAATGTTTCTAAATTTTCACAATCTTATTCACAAAAAAAAATATACCATCAAAGAGTCTTCTTGATTCACTTTAAACAACTTCAGATTTGTTTTCTTTATTGTCAACAATTGTTTTGTTTAGGAAATATATAAAAGAAATAATAATAATAATAATAATAATTTAAGGATGTCTTCATATAGGTGGACTAAAAAATAGTTACTAATAAATACAACCAGATGTGATAGAATTCTAAATACAGATCTAGACAAATAAATTGTATAAAAATACTCATTAGAATTAGTTATAAATATGGTAAAGGTCAGGTATAGTAATATGTAAAAGGGAAATATTAAGAAAAATAACAAATAAACATAGGGGGGAGAACCTCTCAGATTGAAACAATGAAAAAAAAATGTCTCCACTTCTTCACTAACCCTTAAGAAGGGTAAGATTTTTTATAATATATAGATAGGTAAACTGACAGAAACATCTAATCTCTTGCCTATTATGTCTAATAAGTTTTCTCACCTGTTTTGCAACTTAAAAGACCCCATAAGCCTTCCATACCACTCCAATATAGTTTACTATATCCCTTGTTCCACCCCTAACTGCAACTTAGCTTTTATCGGTGAAACCAAAAACTACCTCAAAGCCTGAATATCACAATAAAAATTCCCATAATCAGCTAGCTTCCAAACTCTCTGAGCATGCTTTAAATTTAAACTATACTTTTGACCTTGATAGAGCCTCTATCCTCGCTACTGTCCCCAACCACCAAAAAGGCCTAATATCTGAGGCCCTCTATATAAATCCTGAAGAAAAACCTGTCAACCACAAAACGGACAAAGATAATATCTCCCTTACTTACAGACGCATCTTAAACCTCATCAAACGCACTTAGTACTGACTTTAAGACCATTTAACTCTACTCCCACCTCATCCTAAATATTAATTTCCTTTTATTTACCTATTTTTATATACTATTACAGTTATTTCCTGTCTAGTCTAGACTGTAAGACTAGGGGTGAATCTATTTCTTAACTATTGTGGACACCAAAATGTTTTTAAATATTATTTATTTTTATCTTCACCTTATAACACGTACAGATATGTCTTTTTAGTTTTTTATCACATTTTTACTTATTTTTATCACTAGTCATCTCCGATGTACTATCTATACACCAACTTAATATCTACACCACGTCTAAGATTGTTGACTACTTGTTATTATTATTGCTTGTCACAGTTTTACTACCTACTATTTTTATACATATTGTTCTAAATTTCTCTTAGTTTATTATAATACTATTCACCTTTTTTTTTTTTTCATGATTTCTACACTTATCCAATAACTTTATATATATATTGTAATATGCTCTTTTTGAGTAAATAATATATTTTGATGTATAAAGGGTTTTTAATATGTTTTATTTTATGTATCATTTTAATATTCATTTGTTTTGTTTATCCAAAAAGCAAGCTAACCAAGTTTCATTGTTTATAATAACTTCGTGAGTCAAAAAACAGAACCAAGATGGCGGTACGTTGAGCAGATTCAAATATCATGAAAACTATTTTAA
>NW_027113876.1:4321-4622 GCF_000696795.3 Halyomorpha halys | reverse complement strand
TTAATTGTAAAAGTGCTTGTATTCTGATTGCTAGTAACCCGCCCTGAGATATAGAGTCTCTCTTTCTTTTTATATAATAAAATTATATTATCTATATGATATTAATGTTCTTAATTTGAACCCAAAGTATCTATCTTATATTTGAAGAAAGGTATAAAACGATTAAGATTCTTTTTATTTTATTTTTATATTTTTTAAAATTATTACATTTTGTCACCCAACAGGTGTGGCCTGATTCTTTACAAATTAGGTCATGGCAATCAGAACACAGTTTTGAAAAGAGTTAAATTTGAATTAGTTG
>NW_027113876.1:1697-3358 GCF_000696795.3 Halyomorpha halys | reverse complement strand
TACAAATTAAAGGATTAAAGAATTTAAGAGATTTTATCAGTATTAAGAACCAGGAAAAGGTCATCTAAATATTCTTTTGATAAAGGTGTCTTGTGGGGGAGAGGGGGGCGGTGTGTGGGGAATAAACGAATGATGGAATCAAGGAAGTCATTGAGTACTATGTTGGAGACCTCAGGGGTGTGGGAGTATCCCATGGTAAGTTCTAAGATCTGAAAAAAATCTTCCCTGAAAGGTGAGGTTTTCCGATTTACAGCAAAGTTCAAGGGAACCAAAGTATGAGGGGATGCTAAGTTTGGTATGTGGTTTATATGGTAGTCCATTTTTTTTTCCATAATGAGAAGTGCTTTATCAATGCAAACTCTTTCAGCATCAAAGGAGGTAAGTTGTCATGAATATAGAGGGATACTTTTGTCCTCGGAGTTGGAAATAGGTGGAAATGTCATCAGGTTTGTCTTGCCATTTTCATAAAAAGATTAAATAAGTAATAAACTAAGGTATCAATTAATTGAAATGTGAAAGGTAATAAAACATAAGATATATTGTAATAAATAATTAACAAACATAAGGTATAAAGCTATCGTAATGGGCAGAGTAATGCAAATTAAGGTAAAGAGTGAAATATGAGGATCAAGAGGTGAATGCAAAGCTAATAATACCATGGTATAATGGTACCTGATGATACCTGAAATCAGTATTATTAAAAATTATACTGTGAATAGTAAATTACAATGGGAAAATATAAAACAAAAAATGGTGAACAAGTAAGAGTATTTAGTAATAACAAAATCATGAAGACATTAGGTGAAGGAAACAGTTTATTAACCCTTATCCTGGCAAGGGGAAATGTAGTTGATAGCACAAAGTATCAGGAATAACCTGATAAAGGGCAGCGAATAACATTGAAAAAAGATAAGATAAATATAATGCAAAAAAATAAAGATGCAGTGGGGAAAAGATTAAGTAACAAACAAATATAGAGGTGGAGGTGTAGAATCAAAAAGGTGTAAACCGACAAGTCGACTGATAAATGATTTGTTTACATTCAACCTTATCCTCCAACTTATCACTGATTTTGAGTACATACATACAGAAAACCTTTTTTGGAATTACTGTGGAGGACAAGGAGTTATCTCGCATCCACATAAACAATATGTTATCCAACCACCTTTAACATGCTCCATTCTAACACACTCCTCTTTATCTCTTATTATTCAAAGAACTATCCCTTGCCCTATCCTTTCTTAAATCCAATAGCTAGATTATTGTTACCGACAAGTCGACTGATAAATGATTTGTTTACATTCAACCTTATCCTCCAACTTATCACTGATTTTGAGTACATACATACAGAAAACCTTTTTTGGAATTACTGTGGAGGACAAGGAGTTATCTCGCATCCACATAAACAATATGTTATCCAACCACCTTTAACATGCTCCATTCTAACACACTCCTCTTTATCTCTTATTATTCAAAGAACTATCCCTTGCCCTATCCTTTCTTAAATCCAATAGCTAGATTATTGTTATGAGAGCTGATAAAGGAAACATGAATGTAATCTTAGATAAACCTAAATATGATAAAATAATCCAACTTCTTTCAGACCAATCCACCAACGTACCTTCCACCCATGATCCCATCCACTTACTTATGACTAAATT
>NW_027113876.1:0-1027 GCF_000696795.3 Halyomorpha halys | reverse complement strand
TTTTTTTATATAGATCCCTTCCATATATACCCAACCCATTCTCACCAATAACATATGAGAATTCTTATGCTCTACTATTCCTTCCTCACCATCCTCCATGATAAACTCTCTCATCTTTTCCTTTACACTAAAGATCTTATTCCTCTCCAAGATAGTTTACTGTATTCCTTGCTCTACCCTAAACTACAATTCTTCCTAAATTATCCATAACAATACATATTCTTTCTTTTTTATCAATTTATTACTCATTAATAGTTTATTTAATACATTTTGTATTCATCTTTCTTTAGTTCCATCTTTAATTTATTCTGCTTTATTTTCATGTTACTTTTATACTCTTGAAGCCCTATTTTGTATCTTTTTGTTGTAGACCTGCCAATCAATATTAAGTTTAAGACTATTTTATTTTCTTCTTTAAAAAAAAAAACTACACTCTATCAAAGTTGGTGTTTTTGTATGATAGATGGAGATGGTCATGGTTGGAAAGAAGGAAACAAATATATTTTTCAACTATGTACATATATTTTTTATTGTTAACCTTCAATATGGCACAGAAATATAAACTTTATTTATTTATTCCACCTATCTTGAAATGTAATACTATTATTAATAATTAATGATAGATGAACTGTTAGGAATTTTTCAAATTAGAACAAATATCTAAATTTTCTTCCTAAATATACTATGGTAAATAAGCTGAATGTAAAACTAGAATAAAATAATATATATTTCAGAGTAATAGGAAATAACTTAAGACTTATTTCTGTAATATAACTTATTGTTCCTCTGCATGGATTGTATAAAATGACTAAACTACAGTGTTTCAAAATATTGAGAGGACACTGGAGAGCATTAAGGACTGCATCTGTGGTTTCTGTAATTAATTAGTAGTATTCTGGAACTAATGCAGAAAGCTGTGTTGCTCGTGTCCAGGTCAGTATGATGCTTATCCAAATATTCACTTCAGTCCCCAGTACATTGGCAATTCTTATAAGCTGGTGGTGGTCATTATAACCATGAAAGAAAG
>NW_027113875.1:0-1050 GCF_000696795.3 Halyomorpha halys | reverse complement strand
GAAGGAATAAGATGTAACACCTGTGAACTGCTGTAACATACTAACTTTATTGGGTTCGGTACAGCTCTTTATACACATGCAATCAGCTGATCTCCTCAGTCAGCTGACTAAGGCTGTAACTCCCCCCCCCACCAGTTTACGAACAATCCTCGTAAACTTCAATTATACAATAAATTAATATAAAATACAACAAAAATAACTGTTTACAATAAAGAAAGCAAAAGATAGACACTCCCCATATTTGTTTATTACTAACTAAAAGTAAAGCAAAACAAAAATAAAATGATGAATTTATACAATTTAAAAAAAATGCAACGTAATTTATTCAGTACATTGCCATAATTAAAGATAAATTAAGAAAAGATAACACAACAGATAAGTTGAGATGAGGACACTCCGGATTACTCTTGCGCAGGTGTTTCGGTTAGTGGGACTTTAAGTTGTTCCATATGAACAGTCCTGCGCTTTTTGGGTTCTCTAATGCTCTCAATAGTTACAGCATTATGTTCTCTTATTATTATCACCCTGAAGGGTCCCTCGTATCGCTCTATCTCATTACCCCTGTTTGATCCCAACTTTCTATTTACAATTGTCCCCAATTTTAATCATTCCCTTCCTATTTGTGAGGTTTAAATTCTCCCGAGCTACTCTCCTGGTTTTTTCCCTTTCCAATTTTCCCCGGACTTTTTCCCATAGCTTTTTCCTAGTGACATGATTGTTGCTTATCTCATCACCGTGCCCTTATAGTCCTGCCGGATTCCACAATGCCCGAAAAGGATCTCAAACGGCGAAAACCCCGTAACGATGTGCACTGAATGATTGTATGCCGCAATTGCCTTTGGCATTGCAACGTCCGGTTCCCAGCCCTTGGTCTGCCTGGTACAATCGAAGGTTCCCTCAGCGTTCCATGAAGCCGCTCTACCCCTCCTCTACTTTTGGGTTGTCCTGGTGTGTTGAGGTGCCATATCACATCTAGGTCCTTCATTTCCTTTCGTATCAAAGAGTTGTCAAATTCTCTTCCACCATCCGATGAGATGCGTTCGGGAACTC
>NW_027113874.1:0-1168 GCF_000696795.3 Halyomorpha halys | reverse complement strand
TAGAGGGGCCCGTATCCCTCGACTGAAGCTAATTGTCATAGAATCAAACTAAATCTATCAAATTTGTGATTTTTTTTTTAAATTTTATTCTCTACAGCTTTTTTAAAAAAAAATTATGAAAACGAAAATAAAAAAAAAAAAACTTTAAAACCTTTTGAGCACTCATTTGAGCAATGGTGCAATCTATGGCGGATAAAAGTTAATGAATATAAGAGCACCCTTTTAATAATATTCCTCTACCAAGATCCGACACAATACGATATCTTAGATTGATACTAGACAAGAGCTAAACAGACGATTGAGCCAACTTCAGCGACTACTCACTCAGCAGGACCTCTAATATCTCAATAAAAAAAAAAAAATACTAATTTATAAAACTATCCTCAGATCTATCTGGACCTACGGACTTGAACTTTGGTGAACAGCTAAACCTTCGAAAATCAAACATATCCAAACCTTTCAGTCCTAAATCCTGAAAACCATAGTCAATGCACTCTGTTACTTTTCCAACAGAACACTACTGCATGACCTTCATATCCCTTTTGCCCTTGACCTCAAACCAACCCAATTTTTAAAATTCCATATAAACCTTTTTAATAATCCTAATCCTTTGGTTCAATCCTTACTCTGTTTCACCCGTCCTTCCAATTCACCTTTAAGGCATAAATGGCAATGGCCAGATGATCCACTCATGTAGAGTGGCTTGCGTCTTTGGACTGGCTCATTACCAGTGGCACTGTGACAGGGCTGCGCTGGGATCTGGAATAGCCCTGCTCTACCCTTCATACGTGTGGGATAGAGTGGGCTCGGGGATCCTCAGGTCGAGATTGTAAATATTGTATATAATTTATTTTACATTTTTCGATTATGTTCATTTTATTTTTCTGTTTATATCGTATAGAGATTTCATCTATTTACTCTTATTTTTATTATATTTTTTTTCTCTCTTTTTATTTTTGGTATGAATGTGTTCAATTAGCAATATTACTCATTCCCCAAGTTTGTGGCAGATTGTAATAACACCTATCAATAAATAATATTTTAATAATTAATTATTGAGCACTCCAGTACGCTGGGTCTTTCAGACATTGTTATTGTTATGAGTTAACATTGATTTATTCTTATATAAAGAACATCCAAAATTATTTTTCTCCATGTATTCTATTTC
>NW_027113873.1:2730-5440 GCF_000696795.3 Halyomorpha halys | reverse complement strand
ATCTACTGCTGTGACTATTATGTGTTTGGTTTGATTTTTTTTTTATTGCTATCTAATAATAAATTCGTTTAATTTGTTTGATGGATCGAACGTGGGTAGCGGATCACTGTAGAGGATCTGAGAGTGTGAGTTAGAGAGAATAAAAACCTCCTAATAATCCTGCTTCCTATAGACCAATCAGCCTACTTCCAAACCTCTCAAACATTTTTGAAAAAATCCTCCTTAAACTTATCCTATCCATCCGTTGAATTACTGAGTTTTCCCGCATAACAATTTGGATTCCGCCCTAGACACTCCACAGTTCAACAAGGCCTCAGAGTCGTTGACTCTTCAGCTCTTGAAAATAAACAATGCTGCTCGGGTGCCTTTCTGGACATAGCGCAAGCTTTTGACCGGGTATGGCATTCCGGATTGCTTTTCAAACTCAAATCCATATTACCCCAAACCTTATACCTTACCCTCCGCTCCTACCTCTCAGATCGTTCCTTTCGAGTTCGCAGTGTTTCTGAGTACTGAAATATGTACTCCATCGAGGCAAGAGTTCTCCAAGGCAGTGTCCTGGGTCCTGTCCTCTACATCCTCTTCATTGCTGACATTCCCATCACTCCAGACACATTCCTGGCGACATTTGCTGATGATACAGCTATCCTATCCTCCCATCCCGATCCTGTAACAGCCTCATCCAATCTCCAAACACACCTCACCCGGATTGAGCAATTGTGCAACCAATGGTGGATAAAAGTCAGTGAATCGAAATGCACCCATGTGACTTTCACTCTCCGCCGTAGCTTCTGTCCACCTGTTACTCTTAATAATATTCCTCTACCCAGATACGACACAGTGTCATACCTCGGATTCATTTTGGACAAAAGACTCGCCTGGAACCTTAAAAGGCTTAAAAGACAAGAACTCAACAGACGATTCAGCCAACTATACCGACTGCTCAGACGGACCTCTCATCTCTCACTAGAAAACAAACTACTAATTTATAAGACTACACTCCGACCTTTCTGGACCTACGGACTTGAACTTTGAGGAACAGATAAACTGTCGAACATCCAATCTTATATAAATATATCGAGTATCCAATCCTTTCAATCCAAAATTCTTAGAACCATAGTTAATGCACCCTACTACGTTTCCAACAGAACACTACACCATGACCTACATATTCCTTTTGTCCTTGATTTTGTACCAACCAAATTCTCAAAATTCCATATAAACCTTTCCAACCATCCTAATCCTTTGGTCCAAACCTTATCTAGTTCCACCCATCCCTATAGCCCACCTAGAAGGTTGAAACGGCAGTGGCCAAGAGACTTATTAAAATAAAAATGGACAATTGGAGTTCTGGCAATGGTCAGATTCTCCATTCAAGTTGAGTGTTTGCGGCTTTAGCGCACTTGCTCAGCCTCCACTGGCTCACTACCAGTGATGCGGCGAGAGGGATGCGCTGGGATCTTATGAGCTCTTATCTAGTGGGGGATAGAGTGGGCTCAGGGATCCTCAGGTCGATTCTGTAAATATGACTAGAGACTATATTATTTTATCATTATGTTATTTTATTTATTTATGTTTCATACAGATAATTTGATTATGTCATTTTGTTTATTCTTCTGTTTGTATATATTTTAAGAGAGTTTTTTTTTTTTTTATTCATTCATTTAATTTATTTTATTTTATTTTAATATGTATGAGATCATTCATCACTATTAAAAAAAAAAAAGATTAAAATTGTCAATTAAATGAAATAAAATTATCTGACGAAATGATATTGTTAAATAGAAAAAAATAATAAAATGTACGTATTTAGTGTGTAGACGAGTATTGATTGTAAAAGGAAAAGGTAGGGAAAAAAATATTTTTTTGTTATATCATATAAATATATATATATATTGTATATATGTCCGATCATGGAGTGATTGGTATGCTGGGTATTGTAGTAACCCAATATATCTGGGCAGCATGGCCAATAAATAAAAAATTTCTCTCTAGTAAAATTATAAAATATAGTTTATTTTTTCCCCTCACTATATCCCCGATTTTTCCCTATGTAAAGAACTAAAAAAAATCGTTTTCTATCTACAATTGTCTCAACACCCTAACCGATTCACTCAGTTATTACATTAATATAACATAGTTATTACATTAAACAAAACGCCTAATTATATATTTTAGCCAGTAAAAATAAAATTATTTATTTAAATCCATGTTTTTCCTTCACTCCCTCATTTTAACATTTTTTTTCATAATTTTCTTATACCATAATTAAAGGTATTGGCATGCTAGTGAAGGTACTATGCTACGAAATTATGATTTTTTTTTTTTAATTTGGGATTTTAGGAAGCGAAATCTGCGCATCTTCGTATAATGACCCGTATAGTCAAAATTGATGACTCTGCCAACCATGATATGAGGGGGGGGGGAATGGCGGCTGTCTAAGGAGTAACAATTTCCTTTTTGAGTTCTTTCAAGTAAAGAAAAATGTACGCGTTATTTTCTATAAGGCAAAGATTCAATTTTAACCTAGATATTAAAAAGTCCACGTCTCCTGAACTGTATCTTATTTTTAAAAAAAACTAAATTTACGCTAATTTTTTATTTCTAACTCCAGAGAAAGAAATGCTTTATTCATCCATGCTGCCCGAATACATTGGGTTGCTGCAATACACAGCATACTAATCAATCCATGATCTTATATTTTTATATA
>NW_027113873.1:0-2555 GCF_000696795.3 Halyomorpha halys | reverse complement strand
AAAACATTTGTTATATGATATAACAAAAAAATATATTTTTCCCTACCTTTTCCTTTTACAATCAATAATCTTCTACACACTAAATACATATATTTTATTTTTTCCTATTTAACAATTTCATTCCATTTGACAATTTTATTCTCACTCTCTCAGACTTTCCCCTCTCCAGTGATCCGCTACCCACGTTCGATCCGTAATAACAAATTAATTGAATTTATCATTAGATAGCAATGTAAAATCAAACGAAACACATTATAGTCGCAGCAGTAGATCAGTTTAAAGAAAAAACAAGTAAATAAATAAATTTTAAAAAACTGATATATAGATTTAGAAAAACAAATAAATAAATAAATTAAAAAAACTGATATATAGATTTAAAAAAACAAAAAGTTAGTTACAAGAAATACCTAAATAAATAAAGAAGTTAAAATAAATACGTTAATGAATACATAAGTTAAAAGAAATACTTTAATGAATAAATAAGTTAAGGGAATAAATAAGTCAAGATACAAATCGACTGGTGAAAAAACTTATTAACAAAAAAACTTAAAACTTGTTAAAAACAAAACATTCATCTAGCTTTAATTTGAGTGCTAATAGGCATCTGTACGTCCAATAGTTCCTGAGATATAGTTTGTTCATAAACCAAAAGTATTTTAGGAATAACGAGAGATCAACATTCGGCAAACATCATGAAACTGCTGCCATAGCTAAATATTCCTCAGTTAAGAGCTAACATAAATCTGTATATCTTTTATAGTAGATTCAGTAATTTCCTTGTTATTTACCAAAATAAATTCACAAAATATTGATTCACAAAAATGTTTCAAAAATGTTTTTTGAAAAACTGTACCCCGGCGACAATTCAACTTAAACAGCTATATTATGGCTTATATTTTAGCAAATTTACTCTACTTTAAATTATCTTCTATTATGTCTTATGGTGTTGTAGATAATGGAGCTCTGAATGAAAAATTAATTTTTTGTAACGTTTTGAAACATTTTGTATTCCTATGGTTGGCAGATTCATCAATTTTGAATAGTAACTACATTAAGTCTTCATTAAATTAATCAAAAATTGAGGTCAAATAGCTTCTTTTGTACCCGGGCTCATGAAATAAAATCGGTTAGCAATATTTCTTAATTCAGTCTTCATAATAATATTCATCATCAGTTGTTTCTAAGCCAAACAGTTTCTTCAAGTTTGAAGATGGATTTTGTTGTGAGTATAATTTTGTTAATCTTACAGTCAAGGCAAGCAGTTTCTTTTCTTCTTTAATAACTGGATTTTTTTTAGGATATGAGTAAGACTCTTGGGTTATTGTGTTGATAGGACTTTTAAGATTTTTCCATATTTCTGATGAACTTTTGTTTTCACCCATACTATTTATGATCTGGATGATGTCCGGGTATAGGATATAAGGAGCGTTGTCTCCAATGTACATGTCCACGTGATTAAACTTGGGATCTGGTACGGCTTTCACTATAAGAACGTTTTGAAGGTCTGAAGCTAACCTCTTCACGGACTGAAAACAAATGATACGTATTAATTTGGGAAGTAGAAGCTTTGTTAAAAAATAATGTTCTTATAGAAAATATATTAGTTGATTTCTTACGGACTCAGATGTAAGGACGTCATTGTTCCCCCAGATGAGTGCAGTTGGAGCTGTGACAAGTTTCAGGTTGTATGGCGGAGGTTTTACACTCCCGTACTTTTCAAGATTCGCAATAGGTCCTAGATCTAGTGCCTTGAATTCACCTAAATAAAAAAATTAAAAAAAACTGTATGAAACATATCAACATAATTATTGATACAACTTAAAAAAATATTAAAAAACTCGTAAGAAAACTTGAAGTTTATACTTTTCTCATGGCCTGATATTCTTAAGAATTCAATAGGGTTGTTATTCACAAGAATTCTGCCTTGTACGAGTGAAAAATACTTTATTTATCTACGCTGCCTAAATACATCAGGTTGCTATCTCACACAGCATACTTATTAATCCGTAATCGGACATATATAAATTACACATACATGGTATAATCAGAAAAAAAGAGATACAATAATAAGATATAATAAACAATTTTTTTTCCCCTACAGTTTCCTTTTACATTCAATTTCGGTCTGTACAACAAATACAAATGTTTCAATTCATTCCTTTATAATAATTTTCCTTTTTATTAACATCTAATGTTATCCATCTGCTCCGTCTTCAGAACTCTTGATTGCTTAGTCTAAGTTAATCATTAAAATGTTACTTTGCTAGATTAATTGCTACCCATGTTTGTTAAAATGTTATATAATGTTAATTTATTAATTGAATCATAAATAGTTTAATGCACTTATTTATAAACCATGTAAATATTATCGTAATTGTAAATATATTATTGCAATAAAGAAACGCAAAAAAAAAGAATATAATAATAATCTTTATTTATTTTATTCTATATGAATATACTGACTGATACACATTAAAATAATTTATCACAGGTCGCGCCACTCACCGGCCTTTGCATTCCAATGCAAATACCTTTGGGTAACTGAAGGAGATATT
>NW_027113872.1:8996-9927 GCF_000696795.3 Halyomorpha halys | reverse complement strand
CACCATTCTTCAATAGATGTTATGTGTGCCTGTAGTGTTTGTGATGCATTAGTTGGGTCGTTGTTTACAGAAAGTATACATGTGTCATCAGCGTAAAGTTAAAGTTTAAAGTTTAATACATCCTCTAAAATTAGTCATAGGAGCTCTGACCGAGCTGGTTATTGACGTATATTTATTTTTCTAAATTTATCAACAATTAACATTTACTATCTAGAAACATTATGCCTTAAGATGGGTATTGTATTTTCCATTCATTTTTAACTGTTAACAAACCACCTGAATTTTAGAAACAGAGACAATTACTGTTTAATTAAATCAATTAGTATCCATTTTAAATTTCAACACTCTTTATTATATTATCAACAGTCCAACGTTTTGGCCAATCCAGCCATCCTCAAAGACAATTTTAATATAAATTTACATCTCACATCCAATTATTTTAAAATATTTCGGAGGCTATCCTGCCCAGGTCATTAATAACTCCTCAAATCGCCCTATTTTGTCACAATTTCATTAATTTTTAAAACCTTTTATTTTAGATTACTTAACACTATCAACTATATTATCAACATAAGTTGCGAAAAGTTGTTGATAGTGTTAGTAATCTAAAATTAAAAGTTTTAAAAATTAATGAAATTGAGACAAAATACGGTGATTTGACTGAAGAATATCCTGCAAAAAGTTTTTAAATAATTGGAGGTGAGGTGTAAATTTAGATTAAAGATTGTCCATTGTGGATGGACGACTTGGCCGAAACGTTGGGCTGTTGATAATATAATGAAGAGTGTGGAGACATAAAAAGGATACCAACTGATTTAATTAAATAATAAATACCAGTCTCAAGAAACTTAACAGATTATACACAAAATAGATAATTACTTATAATTACAGAAATTTATACATTCAACTCATTCCTTTTTTACATATAAGC
>NW_027113872.1:0-1178 GCF_000696795.3 Halyomorpha halys | reverse complement strand
TTCGTGATATAATAGAAAGGACTCACTACCTACAATTAGTTTATAATTCATATAATTCATTACAATATATATTTTTATTTATACAACGGCCCTAACGACCAATGTTTTTGTCAAATGTTGAAAAGCATTTGTTCATTCCATTGATAGACTCAACTTGACTCTCTTAAAATATTATGATTATCCTAAAATATTCATTTTCGCTCGGCAATTGATCAAAGATATTTCAAAATACTTTACTCAATCAATACTCTCTCGTGTACAAACAAGTAGTGATTCAATCTTTAGAATTTTTTTTCCTTAGCAATTTTTTTTCCAATACTAATAAAATTAAATAATAATAGATTATGTATCAGTATTAAGTTAAAAGAATAATTTATTCTCTACCCAAAACAAATACAAAATTAAATACAAATTTTAACTCAATAAATAAGTGATTCAATTATAATATTAATAATGAAGGCTTTACAAACCCGAAGGTTCGATGCCGATACCACTAAACGCTCTCTACATACATCCTTCCAGTGATGCCCCTCTAAACCAAATTCTACTAAATCAGTTTTAACGCAATCCTCCCATCTACGTTTCGGTCTACCCCTAAGACCTGTTTACCTGTTGGTTCAGTGTTTATTAACATTTTAGGGATCCGTTCGTTACTAAGCCCTACAATCTTACACGCCCATCTTATACGCCGCAATGCTATAACTTGAATTATATTTACCGGGTGTAGGTCCCTTAATTCAGCGTTGTATAATCTTCTAAATTCATCCGTTAATTCCTCTTTTTTTGGTTGGAATATTTTGCCTAGTACTTTATTTTCGAAAACCTTAAGACGCTGTTCATCCCTTAGTGTAAGAGGCCTCGTCTCGTATCCATAAAGAAGAAGGAAAGGATAATAGTTTTGTAAATTCTAATTTTTAAGTTTTACTATAGAGTTTTACTACAAAAGATTACTTACTTTTTATTTGTTGTAAATATAATATAGGATTAGATTTATTTATTTATTTGCAAAAATATATGAACATTTATTCCAGATTCAGTCAATACATTTAAAATTATCCGAATATTTAAAGTGACACTTGCTTTACATTTAAGACTGATTACTGAAATATATTATTGTTCAATGTTTAGTGGGAGATTCCTAAATACATTACTTGTTTATCTTTTTTTTCTCCTACGTG
>NW_027113871.1:6452-6894 GCF_000696795.3 Halyomorpha halys | reverse complement strand
CATGCGCAAGCCCCAGCGCACTGCCCCACTGCTCCCGCACCCCGTATGCCAGAGATGGCAAGGGAGGGGGATAAAAAAAAAAAAAAAAAAAAAATCGGAATCTGCGTGTTGTTTCCTGTCTTTTCAGTCTTGTGTGAGGATTCCAGGTTAGTAGTTTGTCAAGGTGTAGTCCAAGACAACGAATCTGTTCTACAGGAGTAAGAGCCACATTATTAAAGTATACTGTAGGGCAGTCGGCAGGTTTACGACGAAAAGTAAATGGGATTTGGTGGGATTTATCTTTATCCTCCAATTTCGGCACCATTCTTCGAGGGATGTGATATGGGACTGGAGAGTTTGGGATGCAGTCAAAGGGTTATTACTAACTGTGAGCACACATGTGTTATCAGCATACGTGGTAAGGATAGTGTAAAGAGTTGTTGGGATGTCCGCTGTATAGACA
>NW_027113871.1:4116-4672 GCF_000696795.3 Halyomorpha halys | reverse complement strand
ATAATAAAATAATGTAATAAAGTAAAAGAATATTATATCATATAATCATATAAAAATGAAGAAAGTAAATTAATTAAGTAATTTTATTTTCTTTAGTTTATTCTCTTCTTCTTTTTTTGATATGACACACCTTGGAGGTCCACGCAATGAACTACGGAAATACTTCGCACGTTTCTTGACGAGATGGGTTCGTCACTCCCACGCCTATTTTTGTGAGTACCACAAAAGTGAGTACCACCCACTGGCTAACGGGCCTCACAAATGCCGGGGGGGAGGAGGCTGTGAGTGATTATATGCTTGAAAAAATCCCAGGTAGGGCCAGGACTCGAACTCACAACCTTTGAGTTGGTAAACCGTCGCCTCCTATTCTCTTACTTTGAAATATTATTTTAGTTCATTGTATGATTTTTAGTCCTCACAAAAATTCTAATACTTTTTTTTCTGGTTTATTTATATTTTTCACTTATTTTATTTTATTAAATTTACTTAGTTCATTTTTTTAAAAATTGTACATCATTTTTGGCCATACCTTATTTTAATTTTACTTCATGTCATC
>NW_027113871.1:0-831 GCF_000696795.3 Halyomorpha halys | reverse complement strand
ATGCCGTGGGATGTAGTGCCGTGGGTGTCTTCTGTTTCATCAGGGATGTTCAGGCCTCCTGGTCTTCGTCTGGTCGAAGTGCATCCTCCTGACTGTGATCTTCTCTCGTCTAATCCTTCCTCTTGAATGTCCGTCTGCTCTTCTAAATCTCCTCTTGTCTGTTTCTCCCACTTCCCTTTTGGTGCGTTACCTTATTTTTAAATCTCTTCTCTGATTGGTTATCGATGTCCGAAGACTCCCGAGGCAGGCGTCCCCCTCCTCAGGGCCGAGGATGTGTAACAAAAAGTTTGACTTGTCCAGGAAGGGCCTGCAATTGGTTAATTTGATTCTGGTCCCTCGTCACAAGCTATCGTTTTTGTTAGAAAACTTAAAGGTTAGCCAATCTAATTTTCTCAGGGGCTTCTACTAATGTGACAAACTTAATAGAGATGTTTTCATATCCGGGACTCAGTAAGAGACTCCTACCCTAACCAGGTATCGGGGACAGATAGCAAAATCGATAATAAACGACATATTGTTGAAATCATGGCTAATTCCTCGATACATAGCATAAGTCAAACTTACTAACATCAAAGGAGTACAATGTTTTCAATCTAACTACGAACTACAGTTATTTGAGTTCAGAGGAATTCAAAAAATGTATTTCTGTCGAAAGTCTGCACGACGGCAGTACTTTCCCTTAAACTACAAATATTAGAAAAATGGCAGGCCAAGTGGGATGAAAGCTCTCCCAGTAAATTAAAAGTAATTAAACGATCAGTAAACGCATGGTCGACATCCTACCGCAACAGCCGCAGGGAGGAGGTTGCTCTGGCACCCTTATGAATAGAT
>NW_027113870.1:275052-276345 GCF_000696795.3 Halyomorpha halys | reverse complement strand
TCTGGTGGAGAGTTGCTGGGGACAGGGATGTCTGGAAGGAGAAATGGAAAGAACTCGCCTTCTAATAGGGCTCGTCACCCCGGGAAGTGCTGACTGTTACTCCTGAAAGGGAAGGCCTATGCAAAAAAAGATGCAGAAAGATGAAAAGAAAATTGATAGAAGTTAAAGTTTTGCCAATTATTATATATATCTTCTTTCAATGTTTATATTGTATTTTGTATGATTTTAATTTATTGCATAAAAAAAAGGCTATTTCATTTCATTTCATTTAATGTTATAGTAATTTTCGGGTTGGTGGGGAACCAAAACACTAGAGAGAATGAATATTTTGAACAAAAGATATATATTTCTGCTTTTATAAAAATTCGTATTTCATAATTTCCAGAGGTGTGAATAATGATTATCAACTTTGTTCCTGAGAAAAATACAACATTTTTACAGACGATAACAAATCCATAAACACATCATATACATATGAATGGGATCGGGAGGGATCAAGCACTTTCGTCTATTTCCGATTTTTCAGTCTAAACTGCAGTTTCTATTTCTCGTTAGTTTCGTTAATTAACTATCAAATGCTTGCATAGTTCATAATTATCCAGTTTTTATTCTTTTAACAATGCAAAATGGTAAAAAATTTCAAACTAACAATATTAAAGGTACTTCCAAATAAGATCTTTTGAATATCTAGACCAAATATATAAATTAATAGACCATAAATTTCATTATTATGAACTCTAACTGTTCCTAAATCCTGTAGGTTATTTCAAAAAATCGAATTTGCTAAAACTATTAATTTGTAACGAATTATTCTTTTGATTGTTTCTGGTATCGAAACGTTATGTTTGTCCGGTCTTGTTGTTATTACTATTTATGATTTTATTTATTTATTACCTCAAATCAATGTATTATTTATTATAAGCCCTCAGTGCTTTTTGCTTTACACTTACGGCAGGATTTGTGATGAAAAGATGGTTTACTATATCCACAGAACGGAGTGGCTTACTCAACGAGTAATACTGAACACTGAACGGATAGGTCCGACTGGAGGCAGAAAAATTATATTCGGTAATGTAATCCGTTGACGGACTCTATTGGAAACAATCCTTGGGCCCTGCTAGACTCTTTCAATTGGTTTCCCTGACACTGAATTAAGGGATAAGTCTGGTACCACGGACACAGACCACATGATCTCCTTACACAACCATTGGTCAAGAAACAGCTAGACCTTAACAAGTACTGAACCATTAGGTTGTAGTGATTTAGGTTCATTTATCTTATTTTATCTTAAAA
>NW_027113870.1:262510-273597 GCF_000696795.3 Halyomorpha halys | reverse complement strand
TTAATAAGTATGATTGACCTCGAGTGTGGCAGATCGTATTATTTCAATAGATCATTGCATAGATCGCATAACCGTTGTGTAACAAGCGCTTTGAAAAACTGCAATGTGCCGTGCAATGTGTAGCTCCACCGTTTATACTTTACCACAAGAATATACCGAATCGTGTAAGAGATATAACATGAGTTCCTTTAGAAGACAGTTATTAATCTGGTCGAGTTATTACTAAAGTCTAGGAATTGAAATTAATAAAAAGAATTTATTTGTTACATATACGTATATTATGTACAAAAGCTAATAAGATTGTTCTTGATGATTGTTAGTAATAGCTGAAACGTCGAACAAGTATATTTAAATTATATTTTCGGGGAATTAACCATGCCTAAAAGTGTCACATCAACAAACCTTCAACTAAAATAATTATAATTACAATTTTTATATTTATATATATTGTTTTTCTTTATTTGAGGTTTTATTTAGTTCCGTAAGTATTGAAACTACACTACCTCAAGGCTGAAACCTAGACTTCAAGACAAGAGATCCTTGAAAAGAGATCGAAAAAAAAGTATCTAAGGGGTTTGGATGAAAATCTGATTTTGAACGTTGTCATGACCACATTCCTTGTTGAGGTGGTCATGACGCGGGGAGGGGAGACTTAAGATAGTTAAGTAGAGCAATATTTAAAAAGTGCCTGAAATTGAAAAAAACGGCGTGAAACCCACCACTCTTGCCCTTCGTGGTAGCCTTACTTATCTTACTTTCCAAACAGATAATTATAGCCAGTAGGTTGGTCGATGTACGTCATGTCACAATCTCACAAGAGATCATAACACAAAAAAGGCAATCCTTACAGGCTGGACCCACCCCACTAAGACCCTCAGGGAGCGGCGGTCCTATCACTTTTGAAATATTAGATTAAAACGGGAAGGGGAGACTTATGATAGTTGAATAGAGCAATACTTAAAAAGCGCCTGAAATATAAAAAACGGCATGAAACCCTCCACCCCCGCCCTCCGTGGTAGCACACTTACTTACTTCCCTGACTTTTCAAACATCTTACTTAACTGACTTATAATGTTATGGTGACATTTTAAAATATTTTGAATATAAAATATTAAGCAGAAGATACAGGATCCGAACCTTTCTAAAGTGCTTTTATGAGTGTTGGAGGAATATATTTAAATTACGATCACTTTATTAGCCTCAAGGCAGCAATAACTGAAGCAGTTTGTTTTACAAAGTCCTCAGGGCTTAAAAGCTTTACGTTCTCTCTTTGCTTTATCGCCCGGGACAGCTTTTTACAACGAGTTCAATTCCTCTTTTACATCTCATCTACATAACTGAACGTCAGCTGTAACTGGTGCACTTCCGCCCCTTCCTAAAAATTCCCTACTTCCGGATGATACTGCTACCTTACCGACGGAAATTCAAGGAGAAGTTTCCGTAAAATTTGAATACATGAAATTTCTTTTTGCATTCTGATATGCTGAATAAGGATAAAAAAATGTTTTTTAGACCGAAGTAGATTCTACAAACCATAACGTTTACACTTTCTTGATTTCGAAAAACTGAGTGCTAATATTGAATTTTATTTGCAATAAACTTTAATATCAACATTGTGACTACATCGCATTACTCCTTACTACATACTTTATTTTCCTTATACACTCTGTTTGTGCACCTACATCTGATGAAAATGTGCCGCAAGGCAATCATCTCCTCTGTGGCTGCTTTGAGATCTCCATTTGTCTCCAGAATTCTGTGTCACAGGTCTCTCCCATTCATTCCCTGATGAAAACTCCATGAAGCACTGTTTACTCCTGGCCCTAATTGTTGTCCTTAACTGCGCTTTGAAAGATTGCAGTGAAGAATGACAGAATAGCTATGGAAAGATTATCTCATATTTGTTCAGGTTGTCTGCCACTTCACTCTTTTTAAGATTAATACGGCAAGGGATCCATTAAAACCTGAGGTCTTAATCTCAGTGAAGCAGTTAACATCTTCCTGTAATCTATTGTATTCTGGCCCTCTCTTCCTGGGTTAGAAGATCCGTTCTAAATGATGGACTGGAATTCTGACAGAAATTCCTTATTTTATTAGGAAAGGAGTTGCTTGTGAGTTATTCCCCTTCACAGCTGCTGAGGGGTGTTGCTACGACTAGATGTCCTGGGAATTAGTCAACATAACAAACTAGAAATAAATATTTTTCTATTGTAGGTGCCTTGGCTTATGATTTATTCCTGAGAAAGCCTTTCCTTCTACAAAGGTATATGATATACATAGAGTAGTTTTTTCGTGACTCCGCAGTTCTCTATCACACAAAAGTTATTCTTCTTTCTTGAATAAAGTTTTATTTTATTTTATTTTGTTTTATTCAAGAGAATCTTCTTCAAGATGTTATGCACCTACAGTCTCCATGAGACTTCAAATTATCAGATTCTGTAAGTAACGAACTAAATTAAGATAAACGAGGGCCTCGATGGACAGATAGAGACGACGTACGCACTCCACCTCGACCTGTCAACACTTCTTGGTTTTATTATATCTGCAGTTGATAACAATGCACCCGATCCGCCAAAGATGGAACTACACCAGTGGTTTCTTCGTTATCTATATCTTATACAATACGTATAGTCAGTCCAAACTATGTTAATGTAAGCTATTTTGATATCATATTTGTAACAAAACAACGTAATAGTAATGATACGTCCGTAAAATTTTATAATAATCTATTTATTCCCTTATATACAATTGTGTACATAAAAATAAGAGATTGTGCACTCTTGGTTTGTTTTAGTATTATTAAAATAAAATATAACATATTTGCTTTAGCGAAAATCCATCAAATAGAGAACAGACCATGGCGGCCTGTCAGTTGGACAGTTCTAGTTCTGAAACTGAAGGGCCAACTTGGCAGGTCCCTCTTGAATCAGTTGGCTTCAGAGCTGGTCAGAACTAGTGCAATACAGTCACTACTCAACTTGTTTTCAACTATCCACTAGAGTTGTTTTCTTATAATCAAATTTATTTTATTTATTTAAAAAACAGCTTTTAGGATTGATAAATTCACTTCGAAATCAATCTCTCCAACCTATCAGTTCTAGAAGTTTCGAAACAAATAATATTTTAATAAATAGTTGATCACAGATAAGCTTAAATGTTATTTGAAACAGAATTTCAGTTTTTAAACTTGTTAAAATGAATATGCATGAATTGTAACTATAATTTATTAACGTATAAATCCTAGCTTACTTAAAAAAACAAAAACAAAAAAAACAATATTGTGTAATTCGGATTTTTGACCTTACCACTAAACAACAGGGATATTCATGATGTTGTGTTAAATGTAAAATGTTTTATCATGTTGAATGTTAAAAGCATAAGAGATCCTAACGGATTTTCTGAGCAGCTTGTTTTATAACGCTTCCTTCCAAAACTTCATGTTATTGTTTACTTCTAAGTTTTGATTAATGAAATTTATTACAACATGCCTAAATTGTGTGAAAAGTGAAAGTTTTGCCACTGAGTGTCTTGTTAATCCTCTAACTTGTGAGGAAGAGAATCAAGATGAGTATAACACAATAAACAAAATGGTGACGAGCTCAACTGACCATTTCCGTAACTACAGACCTAGTAGCAGACTCATGGTTGAGAGTCTGCTACTAGGTCTGTAGTTATATCTTATATCGTTTTAAAAGAAGGACATATTCCTCCATTTAACATGTTAAACTAAAGATCATGAATACCCCTAACTTAAAAGAACAACTTCATTACGATTCGACCAACAGAATGTTTCTATATTTTTCATTTAACCAAAAGTAGTCTTAATCATTTGGTAAATATTACAAAATCTAATACAAGAAAAAATATCTATGAATGAATAATACATTTCAGAAGTAGAACATGTAATTTTGAAGTAAACATATTAACAACATTTAATACAATTTTGAGGATCAGTCAATAATGAAGCAACTATATTGCGGTGATGTTCCGAGATTTTAATGCCCTAATTTTATGATTATACCAAACGTTTCGTAACCGATGTATTCTATATAACTAATAACATTAGCAATAATACTGCTATAGATTTGCTAAATCTTCTCTTGGGATCACCTCTATAACATTTATATGAGGTATATCTTGATGACGGGCTGAGTTACCAGCTGCATCAGCTCTCTCATTTCCAATTACCACATTGCGAGGGGACCCAAATGAAAACTATCGATTTTACATTATGAAACAAGTGTATTAAATTATGTGTTAACGCCATAATATATAATTACCTTGTAAATAATTGTAAATAGTATTTGAGTTTTATTAGTGTTTAATTTAGTTACATATATTTTTATTTGTATTGTTTTATTTAGATTTAGTTATTTGAAAAGAAAAAAAAATATGTAATTATATTTGTTTGTAATAATGAGTAATAGAGACAGTTGCTAGGGGTGATAATTGTTGCTAAGAAGCGTCACCTAGCAACGGACCGACCATCTTAGTTTTTTTTATAGCAGTTCCGACTAATTAGTGGCCCTGATAGCGTCCTCAGCAGCCCTGTCTGCGTTTATAGTTTAATAGTTTGGACATTTGTTGAGTGTTTTAGTCGTCACTACAGTTCGAAACCAGACCTTTTCTGTGTTTCGACTTTAATATGAGCAGTTCCGGCTAATTAGTGGCCCTGATAGCGTCATTAGCAGCCCTGTCTGCGTTCATTTTGTCGGCTCGCCTAATACAATACGACTGTTGGATATTCGGACCATCAATGAGCCACTACACCAACTCTGGACCATTGCAGCGATTTATTTAGCAACAAGGGCAGCGACCTATCTCGGCAGCACTCTTCCTCGGATCTATCGGAGTGGAGAAAACGTTTCGTCGAGCAGTATTTATTTTACATATTTATATTGTTTGTAAATTTGTCTCTTTTGTTTTCTTAATTTATTTATCTAATTTTATTTTTATCTGAAAGGCCTTTTTATTTTTACTCGTATATTTTGTTTATGTTGGTTTTTAGTTTTTTTTTTGTTTTTTTTACCATGTTTAAATTGAACCAAATAAATGTTTAGTCCGAGCCAGTTTGTTTTTTTTGTTCAGTTTAAAGCCTTCCAACAATTCCAAGACATAGTCGATTTGAGGTAGCTTTAACATTATGAATTTCTTTTATTACAGGATGATGACTTTCTAACTTATTAATTGTTTTTAGGACACTCAAGGAATCCGTTACAATAATGATTTTAAGCATTGCAGGCGTTCATGAGAGCCTTTTTAATGGAATAGGCTTCTCCCGTGAAGACTGAACTAGCGCCTGGAAGTATTTCAGTTCTTCTTCATCTGAGACTACTGAACATCCAACATGGCCCCCATCCTTTGAAGAATCGGGGTACAGTGCTCTACTATGGTCGTACCGATTCAACAAATTCGAAAAAGTAAATTCTAGTTTGTTCTAGGATCATAGTTTGTTTGGAGGCAGAAGTAAGGGAAAAATCTACGGTAACTTTTAGAGAAGTCCAATTAGGTACAGAGCCGTGCGGCAGTTTCTCAATACAGTTTAATCCGAGGCCTGAAACTTTTCTTATGACTGCTTGCCGGTAACTACTCTTTTCAATGGTTGTGCACCAAAAATGACCCCTTTTAGAGGGTGATGTGGGAGCGAAACTATTTTGGCTGCAAATTTTGCCATAATTCATAATCTTCTTGACTCAAAAGAGGGTTCAGCACATTATTTATATATATATATATATATATATACTTTCGCTTGACGAAGTTCCATAAGCGCCTGAACATATTTGTAATGCAGTATTATGCACTGAATCGAGAATTTTTAAAAGACTCCTCTTTGCCATACCATAAACACATACCCCATAGTCCTATTAGCTCCGAACTAGAGCTCGGTATACCCTAAATAAGCTAATGCTGTCAGCTTCCCAACATGAGTGCAAAATAAATTTGAGGATCCCAAGTCTTCTATATTTATATTAATTTATTTATTATTTATGTTTATATAAAGATTCTTCATACTTGGGTGTTTTTTTACGACGGCGGCTGACACTATTTCAAAACAATAACAGCCTAATCTAAAAATCAATATTGACTTAAATACAAATATTAAATGCAAATAAAAAGGTTGAGTGAGAAGCGCTAGAATCTTAGGTATTTTAAACCTCTAATTTTTCAATATTAAAAAAATGTCCAGAACACCTGGTATACAAGAGAATTACAATTTGATGAACTAGCTCCCTTGGAAATCAATATCCCTTGTTAAACCCTTAGGAAGAAAACTCTTCCAGCTTTATAAGGCCTAACTTTTTCCTAAACGGCTGTAAAGTTTATTTTTAATTAGTCTGGCAGTTTGAAGTTTTTCATTAAGAAAGTTCACTAGGAGATTAATAAGACGAGGGGATTCGTAGTTTTGCAGTACTAGGCTCTTTAACTACAATTTCTGTTTTATTTTCGGGTAGAATGGGTGAAAACTGCCCTTTCTCAGGAACTTACCATTCATTCCAAATAAATACATCACCACTATTCTTGTTTCATATCTCTATTATATAGATTTATAATAAACTACATTTAGTATAAAGTATTATACTATATTTATTTAGTGTAAAGTAAAACTAATTAGTTATACTAAAAAATAAAACGAACAGTGGTCAACTAGAGCAAAATTAGCCAAAAACTAAAGTTCAGTAAAAAAATACCAAAGAGCATCAATTCTTTTACGAAGTTTAATATGCATTCCTAAATATGACCGTAAAGCTAAGAGCCATTACATATAAAGATAAATAGACTATACATTCACTATTTAAAAAAAATAGAGATAAAAACAGAAGAGGAAAAATGACCCGAAATCATGAAAATGTTTCAAATACAGATTGTATAGGTTATAATGTGGTATTAATAGAAATTTTATATTTTTAAAAGGTATAGCAGTTTATAGCAATATGTATAGCAACTTACTTGGAAAATATACGAGTATTGCATATTAGTACAAGATTGCATACACAAGGACAAACACCAATGATAGTTTCAACTTCAAAGGCATTTTCTTATTTAAGATTTAATAATCAATAAATTTTACAAACACATACAGTTCGTTTTTATTATATATAAACAATAAATATATATGGAATAAATTTTTAGCTGTTAAGATTCAATTATAATGAACGAACTATAGTCAAATCATTAAAGTTTCTAAAGCAATAAGGATTGTAAAGGACCAGAATTAAGACCAGCTATCCTAACATTTCCACCCTCGTAAGAGCTCAGCTAACAACGATCAATCAAGAGGAAGAATGGATATGCCACAGGTCCAGGAGCGATTTCTAAGCTTCCAGACTTTCGGAATTATTTGGGATACCAATGATATATCAACAACAAAACTTCCAGTATTCTGTGATCTTATTGTTCTAAGCAATATATTATTACTTAAATATAAAAATTAAATAACTGAAAGATTATAGCATATAAAAAGGGACGATAAATTAAAGTCAAATCTATACATTCTTCATACTGAGGTCATAATTTTTTTTAATAATTTATTTATTGTTATTTACAATTGTATACAAATATATACAATCAGTAAATTGCAGTAAGTTATAAAATGGCCCGGTAAAAACATGTGGATAATCTGAAAAATACTGACTGAAACCAAGACTTATGTAAGGTATTCTAATGTTGTTGTTTTTTAATCATTTATTTATTGTTATTTACAACTGTATAACACATATACAACAAGTAAATTTGTTGTAGGTGAGATAGTGACATGAAACAAACATGTGGAGAATCTACCCATTGATAGAACTCAAATAACATTTCTAGAGGAGAAGATCTCGGCGCCATCTTCTTTTCAGACGCCTAGGACGATTATCAGGTAATGAAGGATCAGTTAGATTAGAAACAAGTGGGTTTGGGTTGTTGGGAAGTTTATCATAGAAGAATTGATATCTGGTTCTGGCCAAATCGGCAACATACGTAACATCAAGGTCCTGATGGATGACTTGATTTGTGACAAAGTAAGGAGCATTAAGGATTTCACGAAGGATTTTGGACCTCTCATCCGATGGCTTAGCGAAGCCCCAAAGCTCAACTCCGAATGTCCAGATGGGTTTACCACGAAGGGTAAATGTGAGTTGGTGGGATTTATTGAAATTTATTTTAATCCTCCAATTTTGGCACCATTCTTCAAGGGTGGAGATGTGGGATTGGAGGGTTTGGGATACAATGGAAGGGTCGTTATTCACTGATAATAAACGTGTCTTCGGCAAACGTGGTGAGAATAGGGTTAGGGTGGGTTGGGATATCAGCTGCAAAAACTGTATACCGGATAGGACCAAGGATACTACCCTGAAGTATACCAGCAGACTGAGGAAAAAGGAATGAATAAGTGATGTGATTTACTTGAAATAATCTGTCGGAGAGATAAGAACGGATAATGGAAGCATGTGGGGGTAGCAATTTACAGAGTATGTAAAACAGTCTTGGGTGCCAGACTCGACCAAAACCTTGTTCTACATCGAAAAAGTCTCCCGCGCAGTACATTCCGCGCTCCAAAGAAGACGAGACAACGTCCACAACACTATATAATTGCAGAATAGTGAAGTGGGATGTTCGGAACCCAAACTCATGATCAGAGATTATATGATTGGAATCTAGGATGGGGTATAAGTGTTTAAAAATGAGTTTTTAGAGGATTTTGCCCATGATCGGTAATAAGGAGATAGGGCAGTAGGAGAATGGATATTTTGACGGCTTTTGGGGTTTGGGAATCACCATAAAATTTAGATCACCAAATAAATGAATGACAAATATATGATATATACTATAACATAAATATATCAACCATGTATGAATGTTTACTCACAAACTCATTGATTAGTGTATCTTAAACAAATAAAATGCCTATGAAGTTGAAATTATTAATGGTGTTTGTCCTTACCCTTACGGTGCGAATGTGCAAATAAAAAAAATCGAAAAATAACCAAAAGAAATTTAGTTTTCTGGATAACTTGAAAACTATAAATAAATATTGCACGTCGTGTGGAAGATAATAGCTACTAATTCTCTAGAATTCAAAACTATATTAAACGAAGTCAGTAGAATAGATGTTTTGAATGGTGTCTAGATTTCCAATAAGACAGAAAAAAAAAATTGAAATCGACCTATTACTGGTGAAAACCTGGATTTTTTAATTATTTTTATACATAAAAACATACACTTCTGTATGTTTTAAATACAAATATTTACATTTTCGAAAATAGACATTTTTTGTACCTCTAAAATTCGTGTATGTAAATACACAAACAAAATACATGTCGCACACTTTCGAGTAACCTCACTCGGTGGTGCTAATATAATAATTGAGAATTAAAAGCCAACAGTCCAGGTTAGGAAAATCAAGGAATTTATTTGTATATTTACCAAATAAAGTTAATAAAAGCATTGTAATGTATTTAAAATTGAATAAAAGTGTATTTAAAAATTATGTAACCAAAACATAAAAATAATGAAGAGTATAATAGTAATTAATTTCAACTATAAACAAATATTTATTGAACAATCAACTGATGTAATAAACTTATTAGATAAAGTTAAGAAGAACAATAAACAATAATTGTTGCATTAAATACAACCATAAAAAGATTGTTTCAGGGCGAAAAATTATTATATGCCTTGAAATTATGGTGTCAATATGAAACTATTGCTTTATGGGCCAATAACCAATATAAATAAATATATAATTTTTTTTTCATGTTTATAAAGAAACTACATGAAATTATACTAAATATAATGAAGAAAAATAATACATTTTATATTAAAGAATCTTCCATAATAGATAGGTTAAAAAAAAGACGTAAAGACAGAAGATTTATTTAAAAGATATGTTTGATACAAACTATAAGTAATCCTTAACATTCCTATTATAAACATTAGTATAATTATACGAATTTAAAGTTATATTAGAAGATGTATACATCCAGACGTTAAACTTCAACTATTTTGCAATGATTTGAAACAATAAAACAAAAACTTACAACAAAACAACACGAAACTATAATATAATATACAAACAGAACATTAAATATATTTAAATACACCTTATTGAATGTGGTGGAGAAACGTATCCAACGACATGACACGATTTATACAATATATATAAAGTGGAATTTAAAAAAAAAAATAATTAGATGTTCATTTTAGTTTTATAATAACATTTTCTTTTCATTAATTAATTTTATTGTAATTTTTTTCGTTCAATAATTGCTCTATTAGTTTATTTATTGTTTTAATTAGTCCTCTTCGTTTAAAAATTTATGTCGTGAACTTTTCATTATTATTTATACACTAATCCTTGAGTGCTTTCGAAAGTATACCACCATTTTAAAATTAACTCTTCCTATGTAGAGTTAATATATAAGAGTAAGATTGGGAATGTACTACCAATATACTACAAGTTTTATTTTTCCATTATCAATTTAATGATTAATGATCAATTTTACCATATTCAATTATATAGATGATTTAAATACAGACCAAAAGATATTTTAAGTAGTCCATTTTTGATTTGGATCCAAAAGAATATAATACTTATTGGAAAGTATATTGTTTTTAAGAAATGGTCATGATTCCTAATAATATTAATAAATCATTTCATATATTAAATAAATACGTAAAGTTAAGTTGGAACAGGGAGTAACTGAGTTATTTTTACAACTGAAAAAATTCTATTGACTATACAAACAAAGAGCCGAAAAAAAAAATAATTAAACCATTTATTTGCTAATATCAAACAGACATTGTCTTGGAAAAATCTAACTACAAAAAAAATTAAATAAAATGACGATTTATTCAAAGCTACTGTAAGAAACGAAAATGTAAAACCCATTCTTCCAAATGATCTGATGATAGCACAATTCGATTAATAATTACCAAATATACTTATTAACATTAACTGATTCGTGTGGTAATTGTCAGCTAACAGTTTTTGGCGGTGGCGATACTTTAATCTTGGTTATTTTCGGAGAAATATCGTTTTCTGAACCCAGCGTTTCGTCTTCTTCTTTTATTGAGCTCCTGGGATAATTTAAATATTAAAAAAT
>NW_027113870.1:229276-262430 GCF_000696795.3 Halyomorpha halys | reverse complement strand
AAATAATAAATACAAAATAATAAATATAAAATTAAAAATCGTAACTTTAATACTGATGCCGCAGTAGTCAAGTAAAATAAAAAATATAAGAATTTCACCAGCCGTTACTATGTTTTCTCAGGTTTAATTATTGTATGATTCAAGTAATGCAATCTATAAAAGGCTTCACACCTACCAGAGCCTCACATTTCCTACATTCTCTAGCCACAAACGATATAGTTGCACTATATTCATCTTCTTGAGATGACATTTAACGGACAATGGCCCGTGAGGAGACCTGTTATTGTTCTCAATTCATCCTTAGTCAGGTTTAGGTAAAACTTCGCCTTTTCCTTAGATCAATTGATTAAGATTTTGGATTGTTTCATGCTGTAGTTTAACAGCATGAATAGTTCAGCAGCTATAGTTTAGCAGCAACCCTGTATATTTCCTGCTTCTTTGTTTCTCATTCCTCAGAATGATTGTTCAGATACAATCTCATTCTTTGTTACTCTAATACCCTATATACACACCATAGCTGTTAATACTTTATAGGATCTTTCATCAAGCACAGTAAACAATTCTACTGGTTCATCAACTTCCTCATTTTCCACTTGTCCCAGAGTCCACGATAGGTCATGCTTCTTTGTTGCTTCTAAGCGTTTTAGGATATGGATACTATTTCAAACCAACGATGACGTTATTGTGTAGACTGTAAAGCCATTGGTGCCACTTGGCTGTCGGATATTATTTAGATCGTTTTCCCTTTAGCGCTCTTCTTTAAATATTCTAGAGCATCTATCTACTTCAGTTCGGGAGACCGTTGGGTATGATCTCATAGGGCGGTTCGTTTGCCATCTTGGTCCACACATACTGGTTAGCTTTTCTATTTAATGATTCTATTAATTTGGTAGGTAACAAAATAAAAAGTAATAAAGCGTATTTTTTAAAGGTTATTAATCCATTAAAACACAAAAATTTAATCTGGAGTATTTTTTAAACAACCGTTTCCTATAAAAACTACCGATTCCAAAAACCAAAATTGGTTTTATACGTAAAACCACGTTAACGGAAAACTGATATAAGGAATCAGGCATTATGAAAACATTTGGGAATATCGGATGGTATCTTAATCCAAAACTAGATAGAGAAGGCACAATTTGTCTCCGCTTTATAAATTTGCCAATCGTTTGCTAACTGTCAATGGCAGCCTCCACTCCGTCCAGGAATTAATTAATTTTTGAAATGGCGTTTCTGTTCCGCCGTGTCGTCGTTTTTTTACGGTCCATGGTTTCAACTGACCCCTATGAATTCATCAATGTTTCAGATATATATTTTGAACTTTTTTTTTAAATTTATTTATTATTTTATACGGAATTGAAATAAATGGAAAACAAAGCCCTCGTATGAACTGAAAAGAAAAAAAAAAGTCCATAGCTCTTTATAAAAAATACAATGGAGTACACCTTATCTGCTGGTGGTATTATCATGGAATCAAATCACAGGAAATCGATTTATCATAATACAATAAATTAATAAAATCATAAAACATGTAAAAAAAAAAAGAATGAAATTCACTACAGGGTGAATTTGGGTCATTTGCACAGAAATTGATATTTTTTTAGTTCAATTTTCAGAGACTTTAAAGAGCTTCAATCTAGAATAAAATATAAGATAATCTTGAACACTTTAATTTAAATTCACTGTTCATCCAAACAATGATCTTTCTTATACAGAAAAGAAACCAAAAAAACAGAACTATAACAAAACGACAGTACTTTGAACTACAGTTGTTTCAAAATATTCACGGACTAGTATAGTACTGACTAATAATAACCCATAAAACTTGAAAATCGGTTGATCTGTGCTCCCAAAAATTCGCTACATGCCAATGGTTAAACTTAACCAATTACTTTCCTTGGGCTCTGACGTACTTGAATAAATATTAGAGTGCTAGAAAAGTTGAAAACTATTTTTAAAAATCCATGACCCTTTGAATCCGGTTATCCTTCATGCTAGAGTAGAATGATCACCTATATTCTATCAATCCAATCATATTCCTGGAGAACTTGATGGTCACCGATGAACAAGGAAGCGGAGTAGCTGGTGCACAAATGCACTGTATAACTCTGCTTGTTAGGACAGACTTCTTGTAATGAGCCTTGTCACTGGAAGTGGTGGAGTTCTGATAACAACTGATCCAAACTTTAGCAGCTAGAGTTTGAATTGTTTGGTTAAGGTTCATCAATGCTTACAATGGCGATGGTCCAAAAGACACAATACTTTGAAGTAAACTACTAAAACTAAATTAACACTCGGCGATACTAACAATATAAATTAGATCAAATTCAATTCATTACCTTGGTCTTCAAAATGAGATTCAAAAGTTATTTTTGATTCTTGTTCTGAATAAGTTATAAACCTAGTTTCATTTTTATTTTTAAAAAAATGCATACCAAAATGTTGATAAGTCATTTCTAAGCAATACATTATTCTTAACTTCACTATGAAGCCTTCCCAATGCCGAGAATAGATCGTGGAGAGAATGCCTGCATTATAAAATCACAGCCATCAAGTCTTCGTTAGAGGCATTAATTCAACTTGAATACGAACAGCTGTTTCGTATTCACGCTGTGCCATAAAGTTCCCCTCCAGAATAGAATGCCTAGGCGAAGCAGTTGTTTAGCTAACTTTACAGGTAAACCTAATTTATATAATCTTTGACAAGGCCAATTAGGGTGATGTTTTCCAAGTTGGATATTTATTTAAAACAGCTCATCGAACATAGATGTTTCGAAAATGAGAATCCAAAGGCGTATGCAACATTTATTAAAAAAAAAAAAAATTTCTAAACGTTTTTAATAATTGGTAATGTTCTTAAATTATGTTTTTAATTTTACATAGAAGTTATACTAAAAGAATAAAATTATTTGTCTTTTAATTTATTATTTTCAATAATATAATAAGAAAAAATTTTTACTATCGTCGAAATTTGAGGCTTTACGCTTCAAAATAAGTAGAATCTAAAATTCGAATAAAAAAAATCCGTCTGGCCACGGTCCCTACTTTTCTCTAATACTACTGGCCCAATGGATTCGACATTTGGCACTTTACGATAGGCAACAAATGTAGTGGTTATACAACTAAATTTTTAATAAAATATTATGAAACAATTTATTATGGTTGCATCTTTGGAAATAGGATTATTGTAAAACATTTAAGTACGTGTATTATAAAAAGATACTACAATACTACTTTAAGGTGAAAATTCTTTCTTTTACTAACGGTATATACTTTTTTTTACATTAAACCTAAAAATGAAAATAAATAAAAAAATATCTTTTTCTGATTGGTCCATGAGACTTTGATATTAAACGTTATTTCTCCTATGATACAATGCACAATACTAAAACGAAATCAAATAATCAAATATGGACTACAGACACTATAAATATTGACTACTGACACTATAGATATGGACTACTGATACTATAAATATGGACTAATGACACTATAAATATGGTCTACTGATACTATAAATATTAACTACTGATACTATACCTCCTCGCTATGCTGTCATCCGTCTGCACTGCGGCCAACTGTGAAGGCATCCTTCTTGTCTGCTGTGGTGTCAATGGCTCTGTTACCTGCAAACATCATTAGCATAACTACATAACATATTACTAAATATTTCATCCAAATCAGGTTAATGAAAATTAAGATCTGGTTGGTGCCCAGTTCCTTCAACTGAAAATATAGAAATGGAGCGTTCTGTAGGAAAGGAATCGTGCGATGCAATATGATGGTGATCCGATGTTCTGATGTAAAATGTAAAATTGTATAAAATGCAATTAATAGTAATAAAGCACTTACAACTTCAATATGTTTAAATAAACAATGAAAAAGCAACAAAAGAATACTCAGTTCTCTCACAAGAGCCGAGTTATTTAAAAACGAGAAGCATAAGATAAAAAGCAGAATTTTTAAACATGAAGATAGGACGCCGATATTCTTTTCTTACATTACATACTCCTCTTCAATGAAACTTAACTAAAACCTGATTCGAATAAATCAATTTAAAAAATCTTCACCCATTTACATCTTAGCGCCCTTTTTAATGCTGCAACACTATTACTTCCATTATCTTAATGATTGTAGATTACTTGATTCCTAGATATCTTTTAGAATGAATGCTCCAATCTACGTATCCAATGGAAAAATGTTTTTCGGTGCCAAATATCCTATTTTCGAAGAACTTAATGTGTTTCAATATGGAGAAGTTATTCCTTTATCTGTAACAACCAGGTTTTTCTATGTTACTATCCATAAAGATAGTTTAATAGATTTAAAAAATTTCACTTTCGGTACCAAATTCACAACATAAGCTAAATCAACTCAAAATTTTGTTGTTTTTTTTTCTATGGAATTGTATTTCTATTAGATACGTCATACAGTAAGCACAAATATCGGGTAGTTCTGATTTGTTTATATGTTAGGGTTTGGATTATCAATAAACATCCAATAAACAATTTGAATAACAATATATCTACAATGATAATAATAAATAGTTGATTATTAACGAATAATCAATTTTATTTTAATTTTTAGTATTTCAGTTTAGCATGAAAAATATTTTTACTAGTGCAATATTCATTTAAAAGGAATCGTATTTAGCAAAGATTGCTACATAAGGGACCATTATATTTTACCTCAAACCCCTATCAGCGTTCAAAATGAAATTAGTACAATAGTCTAAAATATTCATCTTCGTTGACTTCGCCAGTTTTTATGATACTTGACAAACTACAGTCAAAAAATTGTGAATTCTCTTTTTTTGATAAAAATATTTATTTATTTTTTCTACTTTAGTACAAAACGATACCAAGAACAATTCATGGTTTCCAAGTTACAAGGAAAAAAACAAACATATATATAAATACACTAATATTCCTTTTTTCTCTTTTTATTTATTTCCACAACACATTTTGGAACCTAAAGTTGAACCCTAATAACCATCATCTTCTAAAACATAATTGAGCACTGTAGGAAGATAGTCTGGGTGGGGGTCAATATAGGTATCAAAATAGTAAAAGAAAATTATTTATTGTTAACCAACGTTTCGCCCCACTTTGCTGGGCTATGAGATTGAAATAGAGATATCAATTCGAGTTGAGTGGGTGCTCTTAGACGATGACCCAAACAAAAAAAATTTATAAAGTAAAAAACGTAAATAATTTACTCCACTAATTTAGTATAGGTTGAAGTACTAAAAAATGTAAATCTTTAAAGCTATGACAGACAAACCGATTATATATATATTTGTAATTACCATCCAAAAAACCATATAAGAAAAAAATTTCAAAACGTTTCCAAAACCAAAATCTCTATTTCAGGTTCTTTTGTTTTTATCTGTGTTCCCTTTGTTGGTTGGGAAATTTGGACTCTATGAAGTATGCTTCACTTATGTTGGTGTTTCATTAAAATTATTTGTATAAAATAATGCATTTTTTTTTTTTTAGATTTATCAGTATTCTTCATTTCTTTTTTAAAAACTTACTTCCCTCAGATTTTCCTACCCTAACTGTCCTTGTAACAGTTGAAAACCGAAACTACAACTAGCACTGTCGATATTTCATATAAAGCTGACTCTAAGAGCAACCTAAGCCCTTCGCGGTTTGGCCCTCTGATGGGGTTTTACAAGTCTATCTAGACCGATGGGAATACCCGTTCCGATTCCACCCAGTTTTCTCATTTTGTACAGCAACTTCATAGTTTCCTTGGGTTTAAAAATATTCATTATAATTTCAAAGCAATAAAATAAAAAAGCCAATTCCTCAAATTATTTAGTACTTAACTATATCATTTCTATTATGTTTATAGTCGTAATATCGATTCTGATTCCTCCAAGAACGTTCGCCGGAAAGTACTATAGCGTAAAAAACGTTCTACTAGAATTTCACCAAATTTTTTTAAACATAAATTTATATTACATATACTCCGGAGGCCCATGACAAAAATATGTGTCTTATTTCTGTTAAAGTGTGAAATAAAAATTCATTTTTTATTCTATACATGTTGCTCTGTGGCAAACTGAATATATTGATTCTTGATCACAAGCCGTTGTAACGGCCAGTAATCTTGTTAGTAGTTGCCAAGCCTTTATTATGTTCACTTCTTTGTTCTCGCTACAGTAATAACGTTTTATGTTATATAACCGTAACAAATAAAACAGTAAGAACAGTTGTCTTTACGACATAGTCGATAGTAGCCATCGAACACCCAAAGGCAGTGCTAGCAGCCTATGCGGACGACATCGGCATCTACGCCTCCAGCATCAATGCAAAAACAGCCCTAACCCATGCTCAAGACGCTGCAGCCACCATCACTGATGCCCTTAAAAGTATTGGGATTAGGGTAAGTCCTGGAAAGACGGACGCCATAGTGATGTCGTTCCAAACAGGAAAGAAACCACTGCCTACCACATTCAAAGTCGATGAAGTCGACCAGCGGATCTCCACCTCCATTCTCTACCTGGGCGTCACATTGGATAGGCACCTCACCTTCCAGTCACGTTCGGGAGAGACTTAAGCTGGCCCGCCAGAAGCGCTACAGGCTCTACCATCTCCTGAAATCCCCACAACTCTCACTAAGGCTGAAGCTGCAAATCTACAAGGCTATAATCCGACCGACTCTGCTCTATGGTGCACCACTCCTGCGTCACCTCTACAAAACAACGCTAGAAAAGCTGCAGAGTTATCAGAATTCCGTCCTCCGGCGAATCGTCCGTGGAACTACACTACAGAGGGCCAGAAACACCACCATCCACCAGGAACTCCAGCTACCCTCAGTGCCGGAGTATATAGGCCGAAGGCACATCAAATTTTTTGATGGGCTTAAGGCCTGTGCCAACCCGCTCTTCAGAGATATCGCCCCTCCACCAAGACCTGGGAGGTGGCAAAGCACTGTCCTCTTAGTAGCACTGTCCTCGCCGAGGGAAGGACTTCGGGCTCTGCAGCTTGAAGTCATCACACCACCACCACCACCAGCCGGAATGGTCCCTCTCCATTCTATGTAAGCCCCCAACTAGTATGTTACCAATGTGAAACCGCCTTCAGCGGACCCTGTATCTCAACTTATACTGCCATACGGCAAACAAAGTCAGTATGTAATATGTATATATACTATGTATTATCATATATTTGTAATTGTAATTATATATAAATAAAGAGGATCTGAAAATAAATAAAAGTAAGAACAGTAAAAACATTTTATTTGTGTCCACCACCCCTGCGTTCAACAATTTCATACTCAGGTTTGGACATGGAAAATGATCAAGTCCTCTAACCAGGTGGGGGCCCCGTGCACATTAAGATAAGGGCGCCCTCCAGATTAGAGATCGGGTTCATGGATATCCCTCAAATTATTTTCGGAACAAATTTGGACTATAAGCAACACGCTACGTTAACATTTACAAGAGATACTTTTCTTAATTTTTGATTAGCAAAATCGATGAATTACTTCTTCAAAGAATATTTCTTTAAATGCATCAGTGATAAAACAACCAATCTTTCCTAACCAACCATACTTCTCAATTAATTCTCAATTCTTTTTAATTTATCAAAAACAGAGGGGCCCAATGAATCGTGGAGCCCTGGACCCGTGCCCCGTGAGCCCATGCGGTAAGGATTGCGAGGTTTCCATTGACTTTTTTATTTATTTTTTTATCCCCCTACCTTGCCATTTCTGGCATTCGGGGCGCGGGAACAGTGGGGTTTGCGCATGCCACTGCTCCCAAAGATCACCAATTCTTTTTTTTTTATATATATAAATTATTTAATTATTACATTTTTTATTTTTTTTTTAGGTTTCCATTGACCTGAAATGAAAAATGTATCTCCGCCATCTTAAAGCCGCTGGATAAATAAGATAGACCAAGAAATGATGAAAAAATAGAGGGCAAACGCGAAAAATCGGGGAGTTCCGATTTTTTGAGAAGTAGTATAACCGCAAATTTTGGTTTATCTCTAGTTATATATTTATCGTTTATATTTGCCCACGCTTCGCTGAGAAGGAGGTGAGTTAAAATAAAAGAGATAGTCATAAAAGGGGAAAAAAATAAAGAATAAATCGCTCCTCAGATGCCACGTTATTTTTTCCCTTGGAAATAACGAACACCCCTATATGATGACTCCAATAAGCCCACATTATAACTACCGAATAACCCTCTATAAACAATTAACGAACTATAACCATTAATGAATATTTTTATATGTAGACAAACAGCAAATATAGGTTGATACCTACCAACCTGTGGAACATAAAATCAGTGTATATGTATAAGAAAGAATTAGCGGAGCTGTATAATAAAATGTTTAATTTTAACAAAAAAATATATGTACACAAATTGAAAAGGAAATCAAACAAAAAAACAAATAAAATTTATAGATTGACTTTACCTTAACTTAAATGCCCTAACTTAACTTGACTAACTAAATTTACACTATTATATAAAAGAAGAATATAAAATAAAAAAAAAAGGTATTCAAACTCCACATAGTCCTGCCATAACACAGGGTTGTCAGTTATCTCCTTTTCGACTACCTTCCCTTCACCTTCCCAAGAAGTACGGAAACGAACCCTGTCAACTCTCGCTATCCAAGACGTGAAGAAAATTTGCCACGAACTATACTAAATCTCCACTTCTAGTGTTAATGACCGCCCATTGAAGAAGAACACCGTAATTTAGAAAAACAAAACATAAGCCATACCATCTCTTATATTGTGGTATTTCAATACAAACAGTAAAGACACAGGGCCTGATAAACTATAACCATTAATATTGAACGTGTTAAAAAATCAAACAGTAACCTTCTCAAACCAATGCTCCCTTATCTACGCAAATATTGCCAGTGATTAGTTTAACCATGACAACCGTAACAGTTCAGGTTTGAATTAGCATTTAAAAAATCTAAATTTCCGATCTCGGCAAACGATCAAAAGTATATTTTATTCAAGAAAAACCCAAACTTTTCTTTATTTTTCATTATAATATCCCGGAAACGACCAACAATGCGAAACACATTATGCTCACCTTTTAAAGTAGAGTAAATATGCTAAAATTTGAGCTCTATAAGAATCAAATAACTGTGAGCTAACTAAGGAAATCCCTGCAGAAGCCCTGCAAAGTGAGGCGAAAGGTTGAAGCTTGATAAACCTTTTTTTACTATTTGAGTTCCTATATGACCGAATCCAGAGCGTCTTCCAGATAATCAATTTATCATGAAAAGTTATTTTCATTGGAGATCTTTGTTTTTTAATATTTTTAACTTTTAAATAACAAATACCCTTCTTGGAAACCTTGTAAATTCAACACATTTAATTCAAAAAGTATTCCCCATGTTGTTTCAATACCTTTGACTAATGATCTTGTCAATAAAAAACTTGAACCATTCGAAAATAAACTTTTTAATTTAAATGTTGTAATGATTTGACTATTAATTAACCCCATCCTTGCTTCTGGAATCATTGAATATGAATCAGCACAAATCCTCGGCTGCTAGGCAGAGTTTCCCGGAGACCCGATGGACTCCAGAGTTCCCTTTACTCTCAACTAACAGTAAACTAAAATACAAAAACCCTCAATTCAATAGAATACATGAGATCAACTTTACTCAACTAAGAATCTAGCTAATACATGAGTCTTTAAGAGCACCACTGCTTGAGAGGAAACAACAAAATAAATAAAAAGATTCTGACAGGCTCTACCCTTATTTAATCCAAAACTGCATCCTTACAACAATTTCGAAAAATAAATAAACTTAGAAGAGGCTAAGAAAAAGAAAGAAGAAATTTCTGAAATAAAAAAAGGTACTATCACAATACTGCTAACTCCAAGGACCTGAGTTCGAATCCGGCTGGGCAGAAACTTATTTTCTGCTACATTGTAGCCATGAGTCAACCCCGTGGGTTATGGAGCCCTCCTGGGTTCCACCCAGTCTCATAAATTGGGTACTCTTAATTGGGTAAAAAATTGGCAGTCGAGTGTGATTCTGACCGTTGGTTGCACTGGTCCTTACACAACCGTTGGTCTAGTAACAGTACTTCCTTATAAAGTACTGTACTCTTCATGGGTTGTAGCAGTACACATTTTAAATTAATTTTTTAACTGTGTTCTAGCTGCACTGATAAGCGATGTATTGGTATTACACAACATACAAAGATCTTTAGGCCAGTGTCCTAACTGGACAAACATAGTGCGATAGTTGCTTAGTTGGTATAAGAAAAAATAAAAGATGTATATGGAAATGTTAAGTATCCCTATGGATATTGAACATCTGAAGTTCATTGAGCAACCACAGTCAATATAGGTTCGGTTGTACTAAAAACTTTTAAGACATTCTGAAAATTGAAAAGAGGGCTATAGTAAATAGTAAACACAAATCAGAAATGTGTTTCTTCATATGAATTTCTCTGTAATTTTAAAATAATAAAAAAAAAAAGTGTTGATATATTGAATAACAACAAAGATATAAAAAATTAAATTAACGATATCTATGCGTCATGAATCAAAATTTTATTTAAAATATCAGAGAGTTATCTTCCAATTGAGAAATTTTACATCAGAGATTAACTCTTACATTGTTTTTTAATGTCTTAGATTCACAACATCTTAACAGCAAAAAAGATACAGAGAAGAAAATATTCTAGACAGACATCAAACACTTAACTTAAATCAATGACTAAACCTTCCTCTTCAGTGTAAACTGTGAAGACTTCAGTAATCCAAAACAAATCCCAAAATATTTTGTTCCTTCTATTTTTTTTTTTTTTTTTTTTAAAGTAAAGCTATTTATTTACAAAAACGTAAGGGGACATACAGCAAATATATTGGCATATAGATCAAATTACAAAATTTCCAGTCAAAAAACAAAAGGCTATTGAACATTTTTAATACTAAAGTATGCTACTAAAAATAGGCTGTGTCTATTAGAAATATATCTATCTTAAGGTTTATTTCTATTTTTTTTTTTAATACTGAGAAACTGCATGATCTGAAATTGTTTACATTGTTGTCATACATTATGTATAAAAAATAGTTTCAATAAATAAAAATTTGTAGCTCTGAAAATTTTGTATCTTATAAGATGCAAAAAAACTGATTAGGAATGAAAATAGAATGAAGGAAAACAAACAATAATTCCAATTTGAATCCAAAATATGACCATAACCCTCTAAACTCAACATAAATGTTTATATACTTCATAAAATATTATGAAATACAATTGTTTTCTCAATTTATGTTATATGGCAAAATTGTATTCATAATGTGTTGAATACACAAAAATATGTTGCTATACAATAATACCATTCCTACCAGAATACAGGAGATATCAATTTTCTAACATACCTTTTGTAATTTTGCCCTAAAATTGTAATTATTTCATGAGTAACGCATTCCATAATCACCAGATAATTATTTGTTTTCATACTAAATAGGAAAAAAGTCTTAAAATTTGCTACTTACCTTGCAAGGTTTCGAAAGTTGAGGTGAAGAAGTTCTAAAGTTCAAATGGGAATTAGAATTTTTGTAGTTACTCTCAAGTGCTGATTTAAGTAAGCTTTTGCCAATTTCATTAGAGCTACTCCTTCTACTTCCAGCACCTCGATCTGAATCAAATATCAGAATTTAATTTTACTATCATAAAACTAGTAAACGATAAAATTTTTAGTGGACTTGACGCATCTTGAATACTGTAATTTGTAATTTTATTTCATCATGCTATAAAGAGAATAACATTAAGAAATAAACAAAACTCAATTATAGTATGTAATTAAACTAAATTAATCAATCCTCTGATTGACATAACCTTCTTTAAGAACACTTTTATAATTTGCAAAGCCTGTCCTTTCATCAAGGTCATGAGTAATAATAATAAGCAACTTTACCATAAAAAGTACTCTTCTGTATTATCAATGGTCACTCTTAAGAACATAATTCACCAACATGGTGATTTAATTATTATTTTATTTAATAAATAATGACGAAAAATTGTTAATTTAATTTTATTTTAGAATAAAATTGTGTGGAAAGATTCAAAATTAGGAGTAGTCGCAGTCAAAGGTAGCTGTAACTTTGACAAAATAAAATAAAACAATAAAAGAGAACATTATACAATAAATAGGCTGTAAAAATAACAAACTGTTCTCTCTCATAACTGTTATAACTTTATTTAAAATGTATAGTTTCATTTTAATTATATTTTGACAAATTTTGTAGAATATTTATTTTTCTTTTACCAATCATTGGATTTGGCACATTCATAAAATATCCACAATCTTGAAACAATAATTTAATAATTTTAATTTAATTTAATTATTTAAATTATAACATGCAATACTTTCAATATTTTTTTAAATCCATGCAAGAAATCATGCACATGCATTTGCTCTGAATGAGTACTTACTATAGGTGAATATATTAATCATATTTCTAGTTTCAATGCTAAAAGCTTTTCCAAATGACTTGCTAGAATCAAGAACTGACTGAACTATATTGTTCAGTAGATCTTTATCGCAGCATTGATCATCACAGTCAATAGTTATATGTATCCGGAATTTGTTTAGATTTTTCAAGCAGATATTATCTTCTTCATAAGCTGCACTATTTCTCAAACCTAGAAATATCTTGTACTGATTTTATAACATTAATTTTTATACTGAAAATATAATAACTATACATTTTGTTTAATTGCCAAATTATCCTGTACAATTTCATAATAATTTCTTCAGTTTTTATTTTAAAGTGAATATCATCACAGAATAAATAATCAGAAGCATAATTTTAAGAAAGACTTTCTTTGATTGGTGTGTAGAGGAGAAAAACAGTTATAGTGAAAATTTGACGGCAAGTTGAGAATTGAATAGTACCTAGCACCACCTCTTCCCTGACTTCAATCAGTTTCAGTTGTTAACAGAAGGAAATATCTTGAGACGTCACTGCCCAATTTCATGAATATAAAATCAGAAATCTCATTTATTGGTTTGATTATTGCTACAGCAGTGTAGTGCAACTATTGTGTAGTTTATGATCCAAGTGGAGGTAAAGGATGTTTCTATAAGTGTTGGTAAATTATTAGCTAGCGTGGGGCATCATGTAGGATTCTTTTTTGTCGTGTTTGTAACTTATCTCAATATTTTATTTTTGAAGAATTTGTATTTTTGTTTACATTGATCTTTTAGGCTGTTCTGTATATCAGCCCTTACATCTAAATGCCCATTTGGATTTAGATATAAGGGTATGCATATAGTTTTATGTTTAAGTCTTCTGGTGTAGGAAAGAGGCCCCCAACATCCAGTCATACAACAGTCAGCCATTGTCCCTCCAGGTTGGAGGAACACTGCACTAGCCCACATACAGTACCCAAGCTGAGCATTCTCTACTCAAGATCATATGCATTGTACACCCTTGGGCCACTTTCCTTAGGTTGTCCACCTGGATGGGGATGCAGATGTGCACGCAAAGAGATAATATTCTATATCAGAGTGGATAGGCCCACTCTCCGAAGCACCAACTAAATGTGAAACCCAACCAGCCTCGGATGTGATTAGTGTTAAAAGGAAACAGCCTGGCACCCCCCATAATTCCGTGACTGAGGTTTTTTTGGCACTGGAAGGCATACCCAGAAAACTTGGATTGGAAGTTAATGAGATCAAAACAAAGTACCAGATAACAGAGGTTCCTAAACTAGAAAAGTCAGCAACAATTAAGCTTCATTACCTAAGGAATTTATTTACATGAAATCCATAAAAACCCAGAGTAATGACCTCAATTTTGAGATTAGAAGGAGAATAACCACAGCCAACCAATGCTGCTTTGGACCAAGCAAACAGCTTAACAGGTGAATACTTTCTGAAAAGACTAATGTCTACTTTTATAAAACCTCAATGTAAAGGGCATATTCTATAGTACAGATCTGAGTGTAGGATAAAATCTAAGGCTACTCAAAAACAGCTTTGGATCTTCAAAAAGAAAAGTTCTCTGCCAAATTTTTATTCAAGATATAAAAGTTAAGGAAGAATGGAAGGATTGCATGAAACAGGAGCTATGCAATGAAGGAAGACTGATGTTAGAATAATGAAGGTGAGACAATTAAGATTTTTAGGACATATCGCCTAAATGGCAGAATGAGAAATGCAAAAATACTGCTGACACAGCCAATTCATGAAACAAGAGGAGACCAAAGCCATGTGGTTGGATGGTTTGGCAGGCGATGCTAACATTATTCTAAGAATCAGGAACTGGATGTTATTGTTGGCACGAAACCATGAAGATTGGAAGAAGCAATGGGGCAATATCTGTTACTAGAATGGTAATAGCACTGTTATAAAATTAATTATACTTTATTTTTGGAAAATTTGCATTTTTTTAAATGGGTCTTTTTTGCTGTACTGTATTGTGGCGGAGTGAACCCATTTTGATTTAGCTATACCTCTAAGGATATAGTTTTTAAGTTTCAGCTTTTAGTATTTGGAAAAAAGACAGTAAAGAAGTTTTAATCATTTGACTGGAATGTTTTGTTTCATTTTAGCATTATCCTCTGCAACAATGCTAACATGATGTTTACTCCTTTTCATTTTTTTTTTTTTTTAATTTATTTATAGATTTTGAAATACTTCTGTCACCTATTATATTACTATGTAAGTATATATCACAATTAAGTAAACTCTTATTTATTTATTTTTTAATTTATCTCATGTATCTATAATAAGGAAAAATAATTTTAACATTTCTACTATATTCTTGACAGCACAAACTACAAGTCATACAGATCTATATGTCATCCCTTCAAGAAAAATGAGCTTTAAAAACTAAGAATCGTGCTGCTGTCAACCTTTGGAAAGTTTTAAGATTATTTTAATTTGATCACCATTTTGAATTTGAAGAATTGTGAACCATATTATAATATCTATTTTACTCAAAAGAAACAATAGAACATCTTAAGTATTAATTTTACATCTCTACATACCATTGAGAGAAGTTAGTGACCCACGGTGATTAAATCTTATCATGAGAGATAATCTTTCAGTACTCTCCGACAGTACATCCCTTTCATTTTTCTCAGGATCTTCTGTGTTCAGTTTCTCAGCTTCTGGTTCTGATGGTACAAACAATTAATTAATACTATTCATTGAGATAAAAGATTAAACTTTCTATTATTAGTTACATATAAATAAATGAATTAAAAAATAAATAATGCACCTACGATTAATGTCTTTTATAGAATATTATATTTTTTAAATAGGAAAAAAACGATTTCTACATGAAAAAATTATCTCTTAAATGTTTATAATTAGAGAACTATAATTCTGAGTATGTTTCTAAAAGCCTTATAGAATTTAATAAAATATATGCATATTTTATTTTGATCTACCTGTAACTTCTTTTTCGATTGTCTCAGTGTATTTATGAAGCCAAAAGAAATGCATAAGACCATAGATAATTCCTCCAACAAAAGCGATCAACCCCATAGTTTTAAAAGCTCGTCGTGCCCCAACAGTTCCAATGAGAAAGCCTCCAAAGAAACTTCCACTTCCACGTCCTAAAATAATGAAGTTTATTTCAAAGTGTTAATAGCAATACATAACAACTATTTATTTTATTATACTTTAATAATTTATTTTAAATTAAAATTCACCAAGACTGAAGTGAGCCATGCCCAGGATTCCAATAAGAGTGGCTAGAAGAGCTTTTGGAGCGAGTACAGCACAGTAAGTAGCTGCTGCGACCCACATCAAGTGTACAGATAGGGATTCCATAGCTTCAAATGGAAAACACCACCAAGCATTGCTGCATGAAAATTAACAATTAACAATAGGACATCAATTAAACAGAGGAATTGCAATGAAATTGTTTTAAAAAAAATAGAAAAACTAATTTCAAACTTTAGAAATTTTTGTAACAATCACCAACAAACCCTAGTCAGTTTTTCAACTAAATAAAAATAAATTTCAATGGATGATATGTGAAATTCACTGGTTAGGTGTTTATAAGTATATAATTTTCATGTCAGAATCAAGGTAGCTGAATGAATAGAATGCTAGATGAAGACTGTTTAAATTCTGATTAATAAGTTTTTTTTTTTGCTTCACAATAACTAATAATATTAGGAAACCCAGCAAACAGAAAAGTAGTATTTATCTAGTTGGGGGCTGTAGTTTGATGTATACTGTCTCCCAAGAAAACTAAGTGGTTGAGCAGCAGACATCCCTTTGTTGGTAGTTGGTAAAAAATAATATGTATTGGTTAGCCAGAATAATATCAATTTTTAAATTCAGTAGGAAAGAGAAAAATGTTATAATTTCTATCATGCACAATTGATTTTAATAATAGTGACAGAACATACTTAACAGGTTATCAAGTACTTTTCTTACATTAGTAATTCCACTTTTCAAGAACAATGAGACAGGAAAAATAAAATCAAAACTTCCTTCACATCAATAATAGGAAGGGGAGAGTGTTATAGAAAATTATTATTATTATTTGATTTGTAAATGTTATTGTAATCAGTAGATGGTGACACTGCATCTCTGACATGGACAGGAGGCTTTCCTTTTTCCGAGGCTCAGTTGGCAGTTGGCGTCCGTTAGAAACACACATTCTTTTTTTTTTGTCATAAAACCCTCTCTAAATTCCACAACAGAGAGTGGTCTGACAGAGACATACCCTACCATCATGCCATTCATAATTTCTCCTAACATTAATTTTAATTTTTTTTTACCTATACTTCTTTACTTCTTTATACATGCAATACTTGATACCCTCAAAGACGAGAATTCAGGTATCTCTCGAATAACGTGATTAATTTATTTCCTTTAAGTTGAAACTATAAATTCATATCAAAAAAAGTATTTCATTCTTAGTATAAAATTATAACTTAAAGAATAACTAGTCTCCATTCAACAACTCAGAAAAAATGTTTAATGATCCTTGGACTCAGTCCAGTATCTAAATCTATTGTAGGCAATTTATATATTTTATTCATACAGACCAGTTTTAACAATCCATATATATTCTATACTATAAAAACTATTGGAACAAGAATAGTGTTTAGAAAAACCGTGAACATTTTCAAAAAATTTTATGAGTATGAAAGTTACCAAGTATGAAAAGTTGAGTTTCAAAGCATGGAATCTCAGAATTATATGTTTGATACTCACTCAATAAATGAATAGCCCATGAGACGAAGAGCATGTGAAAAAAAAGCGATGACAATCACATTAACATGGCCAATTTTTTTAGTGATCTTTTCTGCTCCATATAAGAATGGAATGCTGCTCAGTGTTCCAATTGTAACTGTCACACCTGAAACATTTTATTCTTAAAATATAACATCAAAATTATCGTGAAGAAATACACCAATCAGATAGCAAGGAGACTTCTAAAATAAAGGTCATGACCTTATATAGTAAAAATCACTAATAAATAGGGAAAAGAGTATTAAAACATATTAAAAAAAACAGCTGAAATTTTCAATTATTGTTTACGTTATGTCTATATACCATGGAAGTAGCTCTAATGGCAAAATAAATAAAATTAAAAATAATTCTTCACCAACAAAAAAATAATATAATGTATAAAGATTAATAAATTCACTGTATGGAAGAAAAAATCAAATACATAAACCAAACGTAATTATTAATATTACAATTAAAATAAAACATTCACTTTTTTTATTTGTACTAAAAAGGTTTTAGCATGTAGAAATCAAAAATGAGATACAAAAACATTCTCTAAATGTCAAAACGATACATACATAAAACAAACAACTGATTTTGAACTGTATAAATTAAATACCAATGTATTAATAAAAATAATGTGTAAATTTTCGAGTGCAGTAACTGTGGATACCATGGATAAAGTTCCATTTTTGAAGGAAATCTAACATAAAAAACTTTAACAATAAAAGCTGCAATGAACTTTTTTGTTTATAATAAAAGTTAAACTTTTATGATTTAAGTTCTTAAAAAATATCTCTAAAATATTAAGAAAAAAAGAAATAATATATTTAAAATAAGTTATATTAGTCAACAGAACATAAAAAAATTAAACTAAATATGACAATTTCTCTACTCCTTTTATTTTTTTAAGCCTAATTTTTATATACATAAAGTCAGCACTTTTCTTTAATAGCTTAGTTTAGACAAGAAGTTATAAATTCCTGTAAAAAGAAGTTTTTGAGCTCAAGTTACAGGATGACTCTCTTAAATAAAAAGGAAGAAACCTAACAATTTTAAGAGAGTTAGTGTAATAAATACCAATTAAATGAGTTTTACCACAAAAGAAAAATAAGTAGTAAGTAGGCTTAGATAACAGATATAATTTCTTTTGAATGGATTACCTCATTGTTATATTTCCTTTGTTAGAAACTCAAAGAATGTCTAGTAAAATTACATTTTTTTTTTATTTCCTTTTCAGTGAAATGGATTTCTTTAACAAAAATTCAATTTTTTTTTTTTAAATAAAAGTTAAAAAAGTTCTAGTTCCGCAATAATAGAAAATGAAACTGATTAAGAAAAAAATTAATTTTTAATTTCAAGCCTTGCAACAAAGCTATGAAAAGATAATGTTAAAAATTCAAGAAATGTGTTCTAATTTAAGATAAAAATAAAACTAAAGGTGATTTATCCTAAAATATTTAATATGAAATCAAAATGAACAAACCTTTTTGAACTTATTCCTAAATGCCTTATACTCTTGTTTTTCTCTAAATAAGAGTAAATGTTCTTTCATTTTTTTTCCCCTTAACATTTACTATACTAATCATACAGTATACACAGAAATTACATATTATATATACAGTAGGGAATAACAGTAGTTCCAAGATAGCCAGTGAATTAGAATTTTTTTTTTCATCATTTCAAAACTCATTTAAGTACATTAATTTCCTACTTAATATAACATTAATAGACATAAAGGCAAATTAATAAACCATATAGGCAGTAAAGATAAGTTAATAATGATTTGATTTTATGAACCAAATCAACATCAAAACAGTCATAGTATTCCTTAATCTTTTCTGCAATCGTTGAGTAAAACTGTAGAAACGAGCCAAAATCAGCTTATCTATAATCGATGTATTGGGTTTGATTGATATTTCACTCATTATCGATGTATTGGTTCTATTGAGAACTCCCGTCTCTCTTACAGAGACGTAACTACCTTTTATTGTGATCTATTCTTGACATAGACTTTTTAAATTTATGAACTATATAATTTTCGGTTTCAAGGAAGAAACAAAGACGAAAAATACGTCCTCATGGCCTTTTCCACCTGAAACCCAAACATTTTAGAATCTTCTTTTTCCTTCTACATTATGGTTTTTCATATGCCGAAAACAAGCAAAATTACTACACTTGCAAAAATTAATATTACAACAGCACGGTAAACAACGAGACTGAATACGAGAGAAAAGCGGTAAAATGTCCGAAATGGAATTATATAGAAATGACCTGATGGTTGGGAAGCGTAGCTTTAAAACGTGAGGAATTATTATAGAATTAGTACGTTTAGTTGGTAATACATTTTGAACAGTATCCTAGAATACTTTTGTATTTTTAATATTCTAGGATATCCCTGATACTAATACCAAATTACTTGCTTCCATTTTTTATTGTTTTTTTTTTAAATTCAATTTTCTAGTAATTAGAGCGTTCTGTTATAAATTCTTTAAAACAAAAAAAAAAATCATTAGTTTTACCAGTATTTTAATCTCTAACTCTTCCAGAACGATTTTGTAAAACCATTTATAATTTTTGTGGGTTTAAAAAAAAAATCAGGTATTAACCAAATCATACTATGTAAAAAGAAGTGGGTAAGCTTAGTTGTTAATTTTTTTTTTTTTTTTTTTAAACCGGCCAAGAAGCACCGCGGCCTCAGAGGGCCTATTATACGACTGTATAAGGATCCACAGTTTCGCAAAGTTTGGGATCCAAGATACAATCCTTACCAAAGATGAAGAATCGTGTTCTTGCCACTGTATCACATTTGCACATGATGTGATAGGCAGTCTCTTCCTCCTTTCTGCAGGACCTGCAGATAGGGGACTCTATCAGTCCCATTTTATAGAGATGTTTATTTAACTGACAGTGTCCTGTATATAGTCCTGTCACCCATCTTAGGATACCCCTATCCATATTTAGAAGGCAGTTGCTTCTTTTCGGGCAGGGTCCTTTAAGGAACATTTTTGATTGTTCCATCCCTCTGGTATTTCTCCAGAGTAACCCAGCCTTGCTCTCAGAAATATTTTTGATATGCCTCTTCGCATGGCTGAGACTAATTCCACATATAGGGTCAGGTGTGAGAGGAACATACTCAGATCCTTTCCTTGCTAGGTAGTCTGCTCTCTCATTTCCTTTAATGCCTTTATGTCCAGGCACCCATTTCACCCCCAGTTGTTAATTACTGGATTCCTATATTAGCACGAAACCTGAAGCTCTTGGCTCAACTTCCACTTAAGAAAATATATAATTTAAAATTTAAAGATAAGAAAAATATATACTACACATTTTTTAACTAAAACACTTTTTTTGATTTTTTTTTCTCTACAGGTCAGTTAATATAGTTTTATATTTTTTAAGAATATTAAATTAATACTTACCTAATAAATAGTTATCGGCTCCAAGTTCTTTCAAATAGAGAAATAAATAGGATTCTAAAAATCCCCAAAAATTACCAAGAACATATAAAAATAATATGAACATAATAACATGAGGCATTTTAAGAAGTTTGAACATATCTTTAAGAATATTATCAGCAGGTATTTTAACATAAATAGGCATCAGCATTACAGAAAATGCCGACAAACCCAAAAGAAAGGAATAACTGTAAAACGCATATGAATAATCGGTATAACCTGAAAAAATAAAATAATTATATTAATATCTTATATTTCCTCAAAAACTTCTTTACATATGATTAGAAAATACAATCTTATTTCAAATTATTTTTTTTACTTAAAAATTATTTTGAAAACTTCTTTGAATTTTGTTTATTGTTAATTTCGTTTCACGTGGTTAACAATCTTGATACTTTATTATTTTTCGATGAATGGAATATGGTCCGGGTGCGGGCAAATAAAACTCAAATAGTAATAACTATTTTAATTGAGCCAACGTTCACCCCATGTTGCAGGGCTTCATCAGGGCTAAAAAAGATACAAAATTTGACATAGTTACAAAGAAAAAAAAAAATAGAGGAAAATAACAGGGGTATACAGTGAAACGTAAAATTTAATAAGAAAAATTAAAGGGTTAAACAATAAATGAAAATGGTAACAGTAACAGAAAGATAAAGATAAAATAAGAGAAGAGATATTAAAGAAAGTACAAATTAAGAGATGATAAGGGAAAAGAATAAAATCAAATGAAAATGAATGAGACAGAATTTATACCTCTTTTGATGGAAGTCAAAGTCAGAATGACCCATTTGTATTGGGAGGAGTGGGGATGGTAGTTGGTAGTAGAGTACGTCACATAATAACGAAAATTAACTATCTTTTTTAAACCTGACGAAGCCCTACAACGTGGGGCGAAACATTGGCTCAATTAAAATAGTTATTACTATTTGAGTTTTATTTGACTGCACCCAGACCATATTCCATTCATTGATACACACGGTCAATCAGCAATCTTCCTTTATTATTTTTCCTTTCATTTAACTAGTTAGAAGACTAGACACTGACTAAAAGTTTGATTGCCACATGTAAGAAACTAAATCAATTATTTTATTATCTAATGTGACTATTAATGATATTATATTAATGGAAAACTAACTTATGAATAGCCCTTTACAAAAAAAAAACTATATAATATTTTAATTTTCACAAATCAAAATAGCATTGATTCTACTCAATTAAAAAAAAAAATTTAAATACTACCGAAGAAAGGACAATTATAATTAAACAGTTTTTCTTTACGAAATCTGAACAGTAAACAAAAGTTGATTGAATCTTAGAAGGTCAATACAGGCGATTGAATTTCTTTGTCAATAAAAGCACTATCATTTGTTTCTGTTTTATTTGTGACAATGATAATTTTTTTTAAGGACATACTTTGTAATATCCTACAGCCTGTTATAACAAGAAAAATAATTTTTATCTTGCTATAACAGGCTGTAGGATATTCCAAAATATGTCCTTTGAAAAAAAATAAATAATTGAAATAATTTTTATCTTATAATAACAGGCTGAAGGATATTCCAAAATGTGTCCCTTAATTAAAAAAAAATAATTGAAATCAATTTTTAAACTTCCAATTAAGAGTTTAACTGAGTAAAAACTTTTTTCCCAACAGATGTTTGAAAATAAAGTTTAGATATAGTTGCATGTAAAAATGCCAGTTTAGGAAAGCCATAGCAATAAGGATTAAAGTGAGCATGGGAAGTAGAACAGTACTAAAACTCCTTTGAAATCATTTTCTTTAAGAGAAACTTGAAAATTGTCCGTTGTGTTTGAATCGCTCTTATATTAATTAAAACATACTTTTATATATTGAGGAAACTGATACAGAAGAGTTTATTAACAAAAGTCATTCAATTAAGGCAGGCTTCAAGTTAAGATTATACATTTTTTTACCAAGCTTTCTGCTGGAGTAGTCAATTAAGAATCCAGTAATTGGAGAAAAAATTGCCATGCCAATAATAGAGAACAATCTTTCTCTACCAAATTCTCCTCCATAGTGTTGAACCATGGTCAATGCAATAGGGTCCATAACAGTCACTGATGCTGAATTCATAGTTGTACCGAGAAATCGAAGAACAAAATAAGTCCAAAAAACATGTTCCTCTGATTCTTTATAGTCTGGTGGACATACCTCAGGACCTCCCTCTCTGAAACCATATTCATTTAAATAATATTCTTATGCGCTTTCTTCAATTAGTATTTTTATTTAAATACCTAAGAAACATTATTTCAAGAACTGTTGATATGATCAAATGAGAATTGTGAGCATTAAAAATAAATTGTGAACAATTCTAGTATTCTTAAGTACTGAAAATATATGTGGAACAAGATTCATTAATTAGTTAATATCGGTAATCTTAAGGACTCTAAAAAAAAGATTCAATAAATCGTTACATAATATTTTGAATAAGGTAGATGGTAGCTAGAAAAAGGGCATACACAATCAAAACCTGCAGGAAAAAGGCCTTTTTTCAGAGATTGCATTATTCAAATCTTTGATATCCATTTTACTATTTAGAAAAGGTTCTGAGCCATATTCTGATTGTTAAAGTTTGCAGAACTGTTTGAATGAGAGAAGTCTACACACCCATTTGTCATAGAATCGTTCAGTTTTGAGAAAATTTTGACAAAGTAATCCTACCAATTATCCTATCAGAAAACTATTCAAAAGGTGCATAACAAACATTGTCCAATCCTGATACAACTGAACTGTAAGTGAACATGTTGTCAATCAAAGACTGGAAAATATGTTGGGAAGGAGAATGTTGTTCAAAGCAAAGTTTTTTCTAATGTTTATTTATTGATAAATATTACAATCAGCCACACCCTTGAGCAATAAGTAATAGTAATAAATGATCACATTCATATCAAAATTAAAAAAAAAAAATAATAATAAAAATTATATATAAATAAATAAAAATATCTATATGTATATACACAGAAGATAAATAAAATGAACATAATCAAACTATGTACATGAAAAAATGAGCGTAAAATTTTAAACTAATATAACAATAAAACAAAAGCACTTATCACATTTACACTCTCGACCTGAGGATCACCGAGTCCACTCTATCCCCCAAGCATAAGGGGTAAAACACAGCTCTCGGACTGAATCACTAAACAAGGTTTTAAAAACTTGAAGAGCATAATTTTTTTAATCTACTCTACGGAGAGCAGAAAAATTCAGAACAAGATGCATATTTGACCAGGTGCATAACTCTGTCCCTCACAGTATATTAGTTCTAAAATAATAATACACGCCTAATTTATAAGATATGTTTGGACCAATTTTCTTCAAATTGGCTCTGCCCTAATCAGATGATGACCACATTTTCTATAAATATTGGCCAATATACCTCTGAAAGTAGGAACAAATTTGTGTCCAGCCTGGCCCAATATGTTCCAAAATTGGTATTGGATGAGTATTGTGGGCGGTATGTAATGTTAGATGAAAAGAAAGAAAAAAAAAACACTGAAAGCCTATACTTGTAACATTCATTTGACCAGCTTGGACAATAGTGGACCTACCTTAAGAAATCCTTCACAAGTTTACAAAATACGTTTGTACCAATTTTCATTAGAAACATCGGTGTTGTTCTGAAAGCTGATCCAACACTCATGTAAGAGCAAAAAAAGAACAAAACCAATTTTATTAAAAATATTCCCATACAGCATAAATAAGCATCTCTAAACTAGAATTTTTTCTTATTTGTTTATTTTTAGCAATCCTTTGTTGTTACATAAATATAAAAATTTCTTGCCAAACCTTGATTTTTAATGGTAAATTACAAACGCATCATTATCAAAATATAAAATGAAAAGATTAAAAAAAAAAAAAAAAGGATATGCAACTATCATAAATAAAGAAAAAATTAACTTTACCTGAAAGAACATACTTGTAGCATACAATCAGCAGCTAATTCCTTTAATGTATTATAAGTGAGATTAGTGGCCATAACGAAGCCACCACAACGAAGATCTGACTCCAAAAGTTCTGTATAATTTATTCCGGCAGCTATAATTAATTCCCGATCAAAATGTTGGTGAAAGTCTGTAACTATTTCATTTTCATCTTCTTCTATTTCCATTCCTGCATAATAGTAAATAATACAGTAGCACATTAAAAAAGGTATATATTTAAATTAAACTTGTATACTTTATTGTACTATTGAAATCCTGATTACCTAAATGTTCCTTTGGATCTCCTAAATCTGCGTGCATATCAATAACAAATAAAGCAGTCTTTTCTTCAGGAGATGGTGTTGTATTATTGATGAGAGCTGGAGAACGATTTGGGTTTTCAGTGCTTTTAATAATTGAAGTGCCGTTTGGTTTGTTCTTATTTTTGGATCCTTTTTTCTTACCACTATAATTTTAGTTCATCAATTAAAAAATTGTTATCATCTACAAAAAATTATTGAAAAAACTGCAATAACAATAATAACGCACAGTGATGTATGATTGTGTTTCTGTTTTTCAAAGTGAAATCTAAGATCTTCAAGCACACCCCATGTGGGTACTTGATTTTTGGTATTTCCATCTTTTCCAGGATTTATAGCACAGCCAGCCTAAATAAAAAATTAAAAAATCTAGATATATTTATTTATTATAAATAAAAATAAACTAAGAAATTTTTTTCTTTGGATTTTCATAGTAAATAATAACTTTATCATAATTTTTATGGTAAAAATGAAGATATATATATTCTACACACTCAACTAGAGATACACAAGAAACAAATGAAAGAATTAATCAGCATTATATACCTACATGACCTTAAGTAACCAAACTCATCAAACTAATAAGTTGGAAGACCCAACTTCTTTTTAAGATAGGTTGGTTAGAATTCAACAATTCTAACAATAAATTCTCACAAAATTTGTATTGCTGGTATATCCCATGGCCAACCCCAAGGATCTTGCGGACCATCGGTTGGAAACCACTGTTTTATAACTGTTACAATATTTTATTATTATTATTGGACATGTAAAAACGTCCTTTATGTCCTTTGTCCTTTTTTTTATAAATATTTAATATTAAAATTCTTTAATATAGATACCTGATATTTGAGATATGAAATCATTTATTTTGAAATTTTAATGAAATGTTTTGTTAATGCTGTTTTGATTACTAAGAAATAAAATTAATTGTTGAAAAAATAAAAAGGGATTTCTGAATGTATTTCCTCACCTGAACAGAATAATTTGATTCAGATAAATAAAACTAAACAAACTATTTAAAATTTTAGGGTAACAATTTTTAGTTTATCAATTCAACAAATTATTTTAAATTTCATGTTAATAATTTATTCTCGTAGTAATGCCAATTATTGTTTTTCTTTAAACTGGTTAATTACATTCTAAAATTAGATATCTTGACTATTTTAATATAGAAATCATTCATACATTAAAATTATAATTTCACAAAAAGAAAAAGGAACGCATTTTTATTTTTGCATTTTAGCCATTCTTTTCCAATTTGTTTTCTATCCCTACCCAAACAAAAAATAACAGTATTTTGTGTAAACAAGCAGCAGACCAATAATAAGAGAAATTACTACCAATATTCCATTCATGAACTACACTTTAAAATTTTCAATATGAATTTAATTTTCTTATTTTTATTTTATACTACAAAAGTGAGCCACAGGTACTAAAGAACTTCATGACCATTATGCAGAAGCCTAACTTTGGAGGAATCAATTGACTATTGCAACTCTGCAGGTTTATCTTCATTACCAAATATTTCCATAAGAGAGGTAATATCATTAAAAAATACTTATGTTTAGAAAAATAGTTTTAAATTTATAATAATGAGTAAAAACAATAATTTTTTAGTATTCTCGCAAAGTAGATTCCACCCTTTTACTCAGAAATCAAGTATTTCAGATTGTTTGTTTGGTAATTTAAAATCCGATATGAATCTTCTGGAGTCAATAAACAACACTCTGATGGATCGAATTGTTCAAAAGCTATATTACAAAAATCTGTTTCTTTTTCTTCATTGCTTCCATCATATTCTGAGTTCCCTCTCCATCTGACAGATGTTTTGGAAGCTTTGATATTGGTTTTGGTTTGATTTAAGCAAATTATAGTTTTTTTGTAGCTAAAGAATAAGTAAAAAAGAAAAATGACAAATATCTAATATACAATCTATATAAATTGAAATTAATTGGAAGATCAAAACCAAATTCAATCAATTCATCTGAAACATCTTCCATGTAATATTTTAAAAATATTTTTGACAAAAAAAGTTTATGACTTAATGTTTCAGAGTTATGCCCTATCCTCAGTACTTATATTGAAATTAATAACTATTTCCTTATAATCTATTAACATCTACTTAAAATTCACCTTAAAAAATTGTTTATCTATTTATTATTCTCTGATTAAACTCAACTCACAATACATCCATAAAAATGTTTTCATCAGATAAAATAAAAATTCATAAAAAAAATTTTTTGAGGTTAATGACTTCCAATTTAATGAAATTTTTATTAAAGTGATTAGAGTGATGGCTGTGCTAAGGAGTAGTGAAGATGCACAAATTGTGACATGATTCCCTAGAAGAAATTATGAGGTTTAAGGTGTATGAATATAGGACAGTGGTCCCGAAACGTTGTACCATGTGGTGATAATTTTAATAAAAATTGCATTAAATTGGAAGTCATTAACCTCAAAAAAATTTTTTTTAGGAATTGACTCACCAAACTTCCTATAGAGATAATCCAGAAAATAAAAATTCATAATTTTAAAATAATTATTGGCATTAGCTCACTCGTACACTTGGACCTAATTTTGGAAGACTTAACTGCTTTCCTCATTTGTTTACTTTCTAATTATTTCTACTCATATTCACAACTTTAATATATACATATAACATTTTGTTAAATTTGAAATTTATTTTTATACTCCAATTAAATTTCTATATTTTTATTTTTAATTTATCAGTGTACATATAACCTTGAGTTTTTCTGTTTCTATTGTATTTTTTGCTATCAAAATTTGGGAATTGTTAAAATCAAATTATAATTAATTATCAATTAGGATGATTGAGAAAAAAGATTCTTAGGACCTCATTAAACCCAAATTTTTTAATAATTTGTTTTATTATTTGTGACTCTAAATTGACACCTATGAGACTGAAAATGAAAAAATGGTTCTGTATCTGTGACAAATGAATCTGAAAAATACCTACATGGATAAATAAAGGTCCTGTTTATGCGTGGTGGTGAAAAACAGGCAATTAATCAATAAATTCTCAACAGTTAAGACATACATATTAATAATAATAATTGTTTAATAACTCATTCGTTTAAGAACAGAAATTGATTTTATTTTTATTTAGTGGCTATCAAAACTTTCAATTTTATTTTTCTCAAATTTATTTTACAGAACTTTTTCTCTCTTTTTTTTTGATACATTACATTTTCTAACTGAAATTGATTTATTTTGTATTTACCCAAATCAAATTAAAATATAAAAATATTTTCCACTGCAAGAAAATTTAGCTGTAAAGTTGCCTGAGTTCCTTATGATACAACTAAGTATTGTAAATTGTGTTAATAACCACTGAAAATAGATACAAATTTTAATATGAACTAGAATTTAATATAGTACCGCATTTCCACTGTTTAAAAATGTTGGAGGCCTAACAGCTATACTCTGATGAACACCTGTTAGCAAATTTTTTTTTTTCAAAGTTACATTCTTCAAAGGGCAATAATCCAAACAGTCATCCAATACTAGGTTTAGTTCTTCTTCTTCAGGGCATTCCCTACTTGGACATGGGCTCCACCAGACCTAATAAACAAATTATAAAATTGATTACATGATTAAAGTAAACTTTACATCCTTATTAAGAAATAAATTATAACTATGTTTTTGGGAATATTTAAAAATAGTCTTATCTTAATCTAAAGAAAACAAGATTACACAATTTGTTATGTTAAGGGTTGTAGGCTTGGTAAATATTAAACAGTAATGAGATAAATCACTACCTTCAACATTAGAGTTATGGAACATATCAATTTGATAGATGTAGAAGAGAAGTTTAACAAAAAAAATATATCTATGAAAATTTAATATAAATTTTAAAAACTCTAATTAAAAAAATAATAACAATAGTTGTAACACCATAAACCTCCAAATTTATTATAAAAATTATTTTAAAGATTTCAACTTACAGGAATTCATATTAAGTATAAATTAAATTAATATAATATTACTTTAAGTTAATGATTTTGTGTATAAATGTACAGAAAAAATATTAATCTTCAAACATTTATTTCATTGCTCCTAGAGTTATATATAATTTATTCAGAGTGTATATCTAACAGGTGTTATTGGGTTTCCGTTATTCCTATTACATAGAGCTTAGTTAAGAAACTAACAGTGAAGTCCAGTAAAAATATATTAAAATTTAAACGTATCTAGAAGTAAGTATAAATTAATATCTGTTAATGGATTCTTATGTAAAAATATTTGAAAAACGTGATAGTAAAAAGTTTACTATTCCCTAAAGATCGATTGACCTAATATGGTAGATTTTTCAAAATGGCCACCGTATATTTTTAGGTTTATTAGCAACAATTTATAAAGTATTAAAAGTAGCTGAAATGTCATTTTAAACTACTTTATAAGCATTTAATGATATTATTATGGAAAATTTTTAATAGCTAGACTTTTTACTTCTGGATATAAGAAATTTAATGAAAAAGAAAAATTTGTTATCCATTCATTACAAATGGATTTCTAGGTATAAGCTTAAATGCAATGCACTACACTAGCACTAGACACCATAATCGGGTAAAAATATGTTTTCTTTAAAATCTTAGATTCTTTAAAAATTTAATCCTTTATTTTTACTAATGTACATAGTTAAACCACTAATAATAGTTTAGGAATCACTTGGTATAAACCTAAAAATATACTGTGGCCATTTTGAAAAAATTGCCAGATTAAGCCTACACATCCTCAAGGAGTGGTATACTTATTATGATCATCTTTTTAAAAATATTTTTACATCTGAACCTATTGAAACAAATTAGTTAAAATTACTTCAAGTTTGACTTGAAATTTTACTAGATGAGTGAGCTGAGAATATCTTAAAGGTTTTCTGATTCTATATAATTAAATATGCTATCTGTACTGAATGGAATTAAAATTATACATTATTACTAATCATTGCATGAAAACTTGTTAGAAGCATTATATTTCTATTATTTTTTTTTTTTTTTTTAAAGAAAGGGGAAAAATGGTATGTTATATATGAAAAAACTACGTTTTAATCTTTTGTAATGTATTATTGGAGTTATTGAGAGCTCACTGATGATATTACAATACTAAAATATCATCCTTTGAAAGTATTACAACAGCAATTAAATCTTTTATATTATTATATTTTAGTTTTTTGTTTATGATGTATTTATATTAATCACTACTTTATATTTATTTTCATTGGTATTAATATTAACGTTATAATACAATGTAACATAAAAACTAAATTTCCTTAGAAGATAAATTATTATTTCTAATAAGAAAATTAATTAAATATTTAAAAGCCAATTATTACTAAGCTAAGAGTTAAAAATAAATTATCAAAGCAACATAATGAAACAATTATTCAATTTTGTCTGAAGAAGATAGAAAAAAAAGGAAAGAAAGCTAATTAACACAAAGCCTGGATTTCAATTTCAATAATTTTATTATGCTTCAGTTAGGAACTTTCTAATGTTAATGACTTATAGAATAAATCTAGATTATTGTGATTATAATCCAGATTTATTCAATAAAACTAATTATTCCTAAGAGTATTATTTTACAACCATAATATCTTTCCATATTTTTTAATGTATTGGTTGTTACTAGTTCAATAACATCAATTTTTCCTAATAACGCAGTCATAAAGTAGTTGGTCATACCGCTTGTTTGTATTGATAGATAGAGGTTTATCTAAAAAAAATTTTTTGGATATTATTTTGAATTAAACTTATTCTAAAGATTGTACTGTAAACTGTGGTTATGTTCTGGGTTCCTCATCAGACTGTCCCCAAGCCAGTTGTGACAAAATAACCTCTGTTTACAGAATAATCTATGGAGTATGTTAAAATAAAAAAAAATGATATTTCTGCTCATGAATTAAAAGTCATTGTAAAAAAAAATATATAAAATAAAATCTAATCCTCCAATTTCTTATATATGATTAATAATTGAGTTTACCCATCTATTAATTCTATATATACATGTATAACTTATTGTTTTGTTATATTTAATATACCTATTATAAAATAAAAGCATTGATCAACTGATGGCTTCCCATCAGTAAGTTTCAATCCATCATTCCTCCATTGTTTTTAGAGCATAGGAACCTTTGAAATTGAAAGGTCTTATTCAAAATATAAAATTCTTTTAAGGGACAGAAAACATACAACTTACTTTGTTAAATATAATAATATGTTTTTAAACAGATAAAATAAAATAATTTTAATTTTAAATATTAACCTTTCAGTAATTCTTTTTAAAAAATATTGTTTCTCAGATTAATAATAATTACGCTTATATAACACTACCAACAATTTTTGTTTAATCTTTTTTTCTTCCTAATCTTCTATTTTACATTATTATGATTTTAAAAACTAATTAGTACTTCTTCGGAAAAATTTTATCACTATATTAGATAAAAAAATAAAAGCGTTTATGATATATTTCTTTACATACTTTAATATATTTTGCTGCATATATAAGGAGCTTTTATTGTATACAAATCAGTCGCTACTTATGACTGATAAGCTATTTAAGTCTTAATTTTAAATGTTGATAATTTATTTATAAAAAATTATTATTATAGTATTAATTTATCGATATAACGTGATATGAATGAAAATATTGTAAGAAATAGCAATAGATTGTCAATGACTTAGAATTTCTTGTTAAACACTTATAATCGATATAAAATAAATGAATAAGTTCTTACTTCAACTTTTCCAGTCTCAGGATGCCTAAGTACATATGCAATAGGAACTTCACCTGGAATTTCCATCTGTGGAATCAGCACCAAAGCATGATGAAATAAACCATTTAGAACCAGTGAAATTACTACAACTGATTTGTAGTGTCCTAACTTATCAACAAGAAAACCTAAAAAAAAAAAAAAAAAATATATATATATATACATACATATATATAATGAAACTAGACATTCTTAGCAGATAATGACCATTTGAACCTCTAATAGACAAAATTGTAATGAATCAAAAGTGATTTCATTAAATTTCATAGCACTTTTTAAAAATTGTGAATTTTTGTCACACACACTATAATATTAAGTTATGGAAGTTCTAAGTTAATAACATGTAATTGTTTTTTCAGCAAGTCTTAATCTGGTTTGTTCAATTTTTAAGTGAGTCAGAAAACTTTTCTGGAAACCACACACAACAAAAAGAAAGAATTTCTATGTAGTAAAATAATTTTTTCCAATTTTATATGATTTTAAAAACTCATGATTAGAACATTTTTGAACTAAGAATAGAATACTTGAGAAAATGGTGGTATAATAACAATTTATGTGTAGTCAAAAAAGAATTTTTGAAAGGTTCTGAAAAATTCAATTGCCATTAAAAGGGATGCCAACTTTGAAAAGTACTTTGTAATGTATTAGTTATTTCAAAGTAATGGCCAGTTTTCCAAAACATATTTTTTTCATTATTCTTAATATATAGATATATTTTTAACCAATCTAAAAAAATAATTTTGATGATGTTCGTTTATATTCTTACAAGTATAAAATATTCATAATTATTACTTACCTGTAATAGGAGGGCTTAAAAATGTTGTTAAGGGCAATGCCAGGTAGACTATAGCAATTTCTTCTACTGTTAAGCCTATGCTTTGCATATGGATTGTCAAAAAAGGAATTAACGATGCATTGGCTGGAAAAAAAAAGACATTAATTTATAGACTTTATCCAGAAAAATACTTATACATCATATTACCTTTTATATTCACCTCCATACATTATGAACAGGGTTACTTTTAACATTACAAGATTCGAATTAATACCAAGTTTTTTACAATACACCTCAAACCTTGTCGGAGGATTTGTCTTCGTAGCATCTTTTTCACTTTCAGCCATATTCTAAAATGTTATTTTATAAAAATGAAATTCCCCTCACCACCTGAGAGGACCACCGTCTCTCTCTCAAAAAATGGTAGTAACTTTCTTGAAGGTATTATTTATTGTTTTATCACTAATCTAGGGTGATTATCTGAAAATAAATATTTACACCTACCGAGATTGTGTTCCTTCCTAATCTTAGGTTTACATGATTTCCAATGTTTTAGCATATTTTTAAAAACTAATAAAAAAAGTTAAATAGACCAATAAATATGAAAGCAATAATATGTATAAAGGTGTAAAGAACGATGATCATATTT
>NW_027113870.1:197226-229196 GCF_000696795.3 Halyomorpha halys | reverse complement strand
GGGTGTTGAATTTTGTTTGTTTGTTAGTGTAAGTGTTTTTGAAACGGTTAAAACTACATTAAGTTAATGTTGTAACAAAATTCAGATTTACTTAACCTCTGGTGTGTTAATAAATTTTTTTTATCATTCCAAATAAATTTTTATCATATCTCTCATTCATGGAATTATAAATTTTATAGTATTTTTTTTTCATAAAACATATATAATCAGACATTCATAAATATTTTAAAAATTTAAATGCTAATTTTGATTGATGAAAACATGCATTTTGATATTATATTTTAATCCCTTTGTATTCGATTTTGTTTAGTCAATCATTGCTGATTACTTTGATAACATTGTTATTATTTGATGTCAGGATATGAAATTATGAAAAACTCTGTTTCAGGTCCTATCAATGCTAATATCTGGTTAATGACATTAATAAAGTTCTGCATAACTTTTTAAGCTTTATTTATCAGAACTTTATTCCTTCACTTTACTGCAACTATTCTAGAATCTAGAAACCTGAAAATTAGAAACGTAAAGGCCAATAATTTTCATAAATTTTTAAATAACCAAATTTATAATTCTGAAATAGGGACAATTATTAGTTTTAACATTCCTTCTTATATTACTCATAAACATTTTACAATTAATGTTTGATTTTTCTAAAAAATTCTGAACATTTTGCTTCAATTGAAAGACAATAGGGCCTCTTTGATTCTCTTCCTTAATCAAATAATTTTCACAATTTACTATTACATTCATGGTTATTTTTATTGTTAACAAAACTTTATGACTAGTTCCTATTATATATTTAAGTGGTTTAGAATCAAAAGCCATTATATCCATTTTTCTAAATGTTACTACTGGATACAAACAATAAACAAAAAAATTAATACATTTTAAATGGGGTCTTTAATTTGGTTCATGGAGTGATATAAATACTTGTGAATATTCGGTTTTAATGCAAAATTTGCTATGATGCTAACAACTCAAGAACTATGGATCTAAAGAGTTTTAATTAAAAAACTTCATGGTATAATATATTTTTGTTTTGGGGGATTTTAGATCTATTGCCTTAAAGTTAATGGTAAATAATTTAAACTTTATTTTGTACAAATAAAATAATTTTCCATAAAAATTGACATTAACAAATCTAGTATATATGATAATATTTAATATGATTGTTCTTAATTTTAGTACTGTGTATCAACTGTAAATTTTTTTTCAATGGCATAGACAACTTTAAATTTAATGATAAATAAAACATACATCAAGAGGCAAAAATCTAGTTAGTTGGTATTAGATCTGTTTATATTAATTCATCAACATACTACTCTATTAAAATAAATTATTTTTATTATATCAGTTTGAATACAATTTGTTTAAGTGTATCATACTTGTAATGACAATAGTAACCTGGCCTACAATTCATGCAACTTATGTAGTTCTTTCTAAAAATATTAAATATGCAATACTATTTTAATACAGAAGACATAAATAAGCAGAATATTTCTTTTGGAAAAATGTATTAATGTTATTAGCAATAATAAAATGAGAACTTCATAAACTTGAATTTAATGAATATACCAAAACAATTATTGAAGTTAGCAAAAATATTTCTTTCTAAAACACAATAGGATAATTGACCTGCAGTTATGACAGGGCAGCTTGACTTTTGCATAATATTATCAAATTAATTTCCTTGTTATTGAATTACAACAAAATATAACAAGTTAACAGCTTTATTACTTTTTTAATGTTATTAAAAAATAATGATATGAATATAAATTGACAAAGATGACTTATCTTAATAAAAATACACAAAATCCAAGAAGGCATTTTGAAATATTAATTACATTCCAATGATGTCTATTAATGTTGCTAATTCGAAAAGCAATGAATGACAGTGTAAGTATTTGTGCCTAAATTGATTAAGTTAAGATTTAAATCAATCAAAGTTTCATTCCCGGCCTCATGAAAGTAAAAATGGCGGGGCTAATTATCGTTTCAGGTTGATTTCATGTATTGATGAAACATATGGGTCAAGTTGAGAAAAAAAAAAGTGTAGATATAAAAGCTTTAAACTAATATGGATAAAAAGTTTATGTTTCACTTAAAAAAAAAGAAAACAAAACTGAACTCTTGATAAAACCAATTGGTAAGGCCGTGAACGGGAGGTTATATTATTGTAGGACTGCTTAATTCACTCAAGGCCGAGGCTATGGACGATCTAGCCAAAGCTCTTCATTTTACCGCTGAAGTAGTTCTGTATTATTAAAGTGCGTGATATCACTGTGATAGTAAATAATTTGTAGTCGTAAATATAATATGGGCCATACAATATGGCCCGTATTTGTGAAGTGGTTAGTTTAATTTGAAGTTGTGTTTGGACTATCATGGCTGACAGTGCAAGTGTATTAACGTCTAAAATTTCAGAAAAAGGTAAGTTAAATAATTCAATCAATCGTACAACTAGTGAAACTTTGCGGTTGAACGATTCTGAAAAAGTAGTGAATTCACCGAATTCGTTATCCTCAACTGCACCAAGGAAAAAAACTTCATTCCAAATCACTAGTGTTATCGTTGGGTCAAGAACAAGTAACGATGGTGGTGATGATTCAGCTGATGATTTAGATGAATCTCATGCTGAAGACATTTCAGAAGTGTTAGATAATTCTCGAATTACTGATTTAGAGAACGAAACTCCCAGCTATTCAGAAGATACGTTCTCTAAAGATGATGTTTTCTTCAATGCATCTTCATCTTTAGTTTCAGCCCCTGTGATACCTACCAGTTCACAGTATGGTTTAGCAATTGTTGCTACTCCAGAAAATAGTGAAAGTGCATTAAATCCTCCTGACAGTAGTGGAAATAGTGATACTGCTGATACTACTGGTGGTGATGTGACAGAAAGTGTTATAAACCTAGGTGTAGTGAGTACTAAACATGATCCTGAAATGAGAGACATGCATCCCCCTGCTCCCCGTACTGAAAGGTTTAAAGTTGTTAAAATTGAAAGTACTGAACCGTTTAAACGTGGTCGTTGGGTGTGTATGGACTATCTTGATCATAACATTGCACAAAAAGAGCAGTCTCAAGTTAGTAGTGCTAAAATTGAGTCTAGTGAGTGTAATATACAAGTCGGTATAGCATCAGAAATTCCTAATTCTGCCCCTTCTGACTACACATCTTCAGTCAACTCTGTTATTGAGGTGTCACCACTTGAGTCACAAGTACCAGTTCCTACTGAGCATATTAATAATTGTACACCATTAAACATGCAACCAAATGAGAGTAGTCAAGTGAGTAGTTGTCAAATGCCTATTAGTAGTGTACCATCAGCTGTGCCTACATCTTATCCGTCTGTTTCTCCTGGACAGTCTCTTCAAAATAGTATGCAAATGGGTCATATAATTAATTCATCTGCACCTCCCCCACAAGTTTCACAGCAGCAATCTCAAAGTTTATCACAAGTAAATATGCAACAAATTCTTGGAAATACCAGCCAACACCAAAGTCTTCAATCACAGCAAATGCAGCAAATTCTTTCTGGAGCTAACGTTATGCCCATGCAGCAGCAACAGGCTCCTCTACCACAGACAATGCAACAACAGCAACCTGTTATGCAACAACCTATGCAAACAATGCAACAGATCCATCAACCTAATCAACAATATCAGCCTCAACAGCAACAAGCAATGCCACCCCAGCAAAATATTCAACAGCAGCAAACGATGCCCCAACAACAAGCACCAATGCCACAACAACAGACAATGCCACAATCTATACCTCAACCACAGCAAACAATACCTCAGCAACAATCGTTACCACAGCAGCAGACTCTTCCCCAGCAAGCTGCTGTTTCACAATCCCAACCGACATTAACTCAGCAACAAGCTCTACAGCAGCAAACAATGCAACAAACTTTGCCTCCTCAGCAACAGCAAGCTATGCCGCAACAACAACCTTTGCCCCAACAGCAGCCAATTCCTCCTCAGTCTCAAACTCTGCCCCAGCAACAAACAATTCCCCAGCAGCCCCAAGGGATTCCTCAGCAACAAACTTTATCTCAACCACAGCAACAGCAGACAATGCCACAACAGCAGCAAACTATGCCTCAACAACAACAACAACAAATGCCACAACAGCAAAGTATGCCCCAACAGCAACAAAGTTTGCCTCAGCAACAACAAAGTATGCCACAACAACAACAGAGCATGCCACAACAGCAACAGAGCATGCCTCAGCAGCAACAACCTATTCCCCAACAGCAACAGCCACAGCAAATTCCTCAACAGCAAACAATGCCGCAACAGCAGCAAACTATGGCTCAGCAGCAGCAACCAATGACTCAGCAACAACAAGCAATGCCTCAGCAGCAGCCTATTCCTCAACAACAGTTCCAGACTTTGCAGCAGCAACAACAACCCATGATGCAGCAACAAATGCCGCAGCAGACTCTGCAGACTCAAATGCCTGTTCAACAGGTACAGATGCAGCCAAATGTTCTGCAAATGCCTATACAACCCCAGAATCAACAGCAACAAATGATGCAACAATCGCTGCAGCAAATGCAACAGCAGCCTTCACAAATGCATCAGGTGCCATATTCTCAAGCAATGCAACAAACACAACAACCCGTGATGACCCAAGCTGGTCAGCAGCAGGTTCCAGGGATGTTGCCACAAATGCATCCTCAAATGGGATATCAAACAAACCAAATGATGGCTGGTATGCAGCCACAGCCTATTATGAATATTCAGTCCCAACCTCATTTACAGCCACAGTATTATCAAACACCACAACAAATGCCCACTGGCATAATTACATCACAACCAGGTATGATGACACAGGGAGGAATGACTCAAGTATCAATGCAGGGATCAACTCCAAATTTGCCACCGCTTCAAACCTATCCTACAGCATCTGTCCCACAACCTATGCAAGTACAAGGTATGCCGCAAACACCTCCGATACCTACATCTGTACAATATACAATGCCTCATTTGTCTCAGACAAGTCAGCCTTTATCAATTCCTACGTCCATGCAACAACAAATGTCGATGCCACAACCGCAACCTACTCCTCAGCAACAGCCTCCTCTACAACAACCTCCTCCACAGCCAGCCCAAAGTTATGCTGGTGTAAGTTCTCCTGCTCAGTCGTATACTCATGGAATGTCAAGTTCGTCGGTTCCTTCTGCTTTGATGATGGAACACCCATTATTAAATGGTGAACATCCAGAAAATCCTACAGCTGCTCTGATTGAATCTTTAAATGAAGTTACTGCTCCAGGAGAGGAACAAGGAGAAGATGCAGAAAGGTAAGGAATTCAATCTTTCATTCTATTTTTAAATCAAAGCACTTGTTTTGGTTATAAGGCACCTTAGTTTAATTTATAATTCTTATTGTGCTTTTTTTCCTTTTTACACTTCTCTTTCATTCACACTATGATTTCTTGTTCTGTCATTCATTGCATTTACTTTAATGCATATAGATTTAAAAAAGTATTAATTTTAGTATGCAAAGTAAATAAAATTTGTTTTTTGGGTAATTCTAGAAATTATCATCCCTCCATTTGTTTTCCATTGGCATTCAGTTAATCAGGTTTTTTCACAACTAAATTTTAGATACAAAAAATATATTTATTGTTTTCTATTTTGATTTAAATTAAAATGTCAATAATAATCTTTTATAAATTTTGAAAATAACGCCATAACAAATATTAGGGTCACAAGCTTTGATTTGTTTGTTACTTTGTTCATGAAGTAATCACAAAAAATAATAAATGGTTTCATAAACAGCCATAATATAGTGTGATGCCTTTTTACTACCAAAACAGTGCTTTGCGCAACATTTATCTTCATTATAGAAGAACATACTTTGTTGTTGCTGTTTAGTTTGCGAAGTCTTGCACGTGCGTTGTCAGAAGTTGCCATTGAGCCTCTTCCTCAAGTTTCCTTCAGGTGGGCGAAGAATTTCAGATTTTCTTCCCCTCGAAAATTTCATAATATAATTTTCAAATATCTCTGAATCTTTTACATTTACCTTCTTTATCAGAGAATGAGAAACTGTCACCCACAAAGGGGAAGAAAATACTGTTCAATTTTACTCTTTCGGTCTCAAAACTGCTTGCTATAGCTTGTACATGTGTTCAATGTTCAATGTAGTGATGTTCTATTACATTTTTTTTCCTTAAGAAATATTTATTTTTTTTATTTATTTTGTTTTACAAGACTTGTTTGAACATTTACCTTCCCATTTATATATATTTTTTATTAATTGATACACTAGAAGAAGGTGAGAAGATTCCAAATTTTTAAATCATTTCAATGACAGCAGATCAATACTCTAACGTCATGACTTACATTTGTTTAAAGAATGATTTAAATTAAAGTATACCATTTTACAATAAGTCATATCTAGAGGAAACTAATTATGTTATATAAATAACATCTTTTCTTAATATTAATTCATCTCATTTTGTGATTGTTCTTCCTGGTTTCACAATGATTTTTCATAAAAATAATTAATACCTATTTTATTGAGGAATTTTCATCTTATTTTAATTGAGTTTAAACTTATAGTCTTTAGAACCATATCATATTCAATTGTCTCTGAAATGAAAAGTTATAATATCAATAAATAGGTTTTGTTCCTTAAGACTAGATAACAAATAGAAGATAAATTCCTATTCTTAAGTCTGTGATCATTGTTTATTATTAATTATTTTTATAATTCAATCTATTTTTCAGATAAGTAGATATTTTCTTAATGCCTTTATTGAATATTGAAATTATATTTCTCAACAATTATATTTTAAAACCATGTTTAACTTTTCGGTTCTAAATCATTTCTTATCCTTTGAAGTATACTTAGGAAATAAAATTTTATTTTCCTGATGTAGCTGGCCATTGAGGATGTGGCTAGAATAAACGTAGAATAGGCCGGAAGCTGTGGCAATCCTCTTGTTGTTTGGTCAATGTGGATCATCCCATGGTTTTTTGTCCTCCATATTGCCTCGGATTGTTTGTTAGATCAAAAGTTTCTGGGTCAAAACGTCAACATCTGTTTCCCTTACAACCCTTAAGAGAAATCGATGTTTCTCTCCCTAGCGATGTTTTGTCTTTCTTTCTTTTCAGTGAGCGAAATATTGCTTGAAAGAGAAAACAAAATTTAATTTAAAAATTAAATGTTAAAATAAATAGATGTATAATCTCAATACATTGGTTTTACATTTATTTTTAGCCATTTGAAGCATAGCAGTAAATTTTAAAGCAAGAAAAGAATGATTCAAAAAATTTTTTAAGTGTGCCTTTCACCTTCTGCATTGATTGATCCTTGCTGATCGAACTAAAAACAAACTTTAGATCATTGACGTAAGCCAGCTGGTAGTCTCCTTGTACACACGTTCCATTGCTCTCACTTGTATCAATAAATATTTCCTGCACAACCCGGATCTCTTATAAATAGGTCGGATTGGAATCAATCCATCTTGAAGAACTTTACAACTTCAGCTATGGAATTTCTTAGACCTTTAAAAAAATAAAACCTGTTTTATGTTTTATTTCGTCATCCTACTGCTTTATTTTTGGTCAGTCCATCGTACAATTTATCAACATTGCCTATCTGTCAATGTCTCTTTGAAAACTGCTTCACTATAAATGAGGAGGATGGACTCAATATGTAGATTAGAACTTGATTTTTTGTTCTCTAATCGACATTTCGTGAAATTAGTAAGCTTTAACGAAATATAAAAAAAAAAAAAACTAATGAAATCCCTTAAAAAGAATAAATCAAACCAATGTAAATTTAATGAAAAGTTTTACTATAACATAAAACGATTTTTGAAAATCCGATTTCCAAAAAACAAAAAAAAATATTAGCCCTAAAAGTTTTCCTGAACTTATGACACTATCTCCTTGTCAGGGCTGAAAATAGTGAACCATTTTGTAATTTTTTTTTAAACTATACTGTGCGATAAAATCAGTTTTCTAAACTATGGAATGAACTTCACAAAATTTACTATTAGTTATCATTAGTTGGCGTTCTAATTTAAATGTGCTCTTTTCTATTATTTATTAATTTATGGTATAATTAAATATTTGTGCACAAATAAAATATATGATATTGATCCTACTAATATTTTGTTGAGGAATGGATTTTAATAACCCTTTTTCAATATTTTAATAACCTCCTACTCCTTACAGATCTTCTGTGACCAACCACATCTTCATGCGTTGTGAAGGTCCTAGAGAAATTTAAGACTTCTCATTAAGCACATTATTTCTCTGGAATTTGATCCGATAATGCATTAATTTCTTTTAATCACCTAATTTAAATAATGCAGTCTGCAAAGAAGCTTTAATATTCTTATGTCATAATGAAAAAATTGATACACTACTGCATAATACAAATAAGTCGTATTTTTTTAGTTTGATTTATTTATTATGCCAATTATTTATTTCTTGCTAAAAATGTTATACATTTCACCCTTAATTCATTTTATTATGATCTGGTTATGGTTATACAATGGCTACTTTTTATTTTTTACTTATAAATTCTTTAAAATTAACATTTAAGTTGATGGCACTCACCCATTTTAACGCCTTATATAATTTATATATATTATTATTATATTAATTTATATATTAATTATGAAAAATAAGCTTTAGTAGAATAAATCAAACTAAAAAAAAAAAAAAAATACAACTTGTTTTAAGGTGTACTAATTTTTAAATTGTGCCATAAGAATATTACGTTCTGTGCAGACTCTAGCATTTAAATCAGGCAATAATTAAACTGCAATGAAGGCATTACCGGAGCAAATTCAAGAGATATAATGTGCTTAATGAGAAGTCTGAATTTTATATAGATACTAGCAGACCAGGAAATGTTTACCTATTGCTACATTTACGAATGTATATAGATTAATTTAACACAATTGAAAGTTTGATATAAATTATATATTTAGTTAAAATTAAACATGCATTATTATTTATATTTACGCATTGGATTAGGGATTGAATTAATTGCTTATTATACCTAGTTTATAGCGGTAAATAACAAAATATATCCCAAAACTATATGGAAATAAATTTTTTAAAAATTGTAAATTAAATATTCAGTGTCTATACTCTTTACTTTACTAACAGGTTTCCATACAACTATTTTACAAAATTGACAAAATCTCATTACTGATGTTGGTCCAATAAGGATCTTTGTAGGCAATTAGCTGTCATTAAAATTATCATTTAGAATGTTCGGCGGTGTACAGCTTTCAAGTTATAATTAAAAATAAATAAAATTCAAAGAGTACCGGGCTAGATACTACATTTTTTTTAATTCAGAAAGAGACAAATTGATTGTGATATAATAACTATGAAAAAAATGTATAGTTAATTAACTATAAAAACTTTAATTTGATTTACTGTAGTGACTTTTAATAATTACGGAGATTGTTCAATTATATTAATTTTTTTCTCAAATCACTGTAAATATTTTTTTTTACCCTTTTCCAAAGTTAGCTTGGAGAGAATGAAGTTGACTTAGATTTAACGACGACTTTATCGTTAAATAAAATTAATATCTTTATTAGTACAAGTATATATAATAATTGACTTAATTGTTGTATTGTATTAGATCTTCCCAATTATCAGTTTTTGTTAGGAATTTTTTTTTGTGTTATATTTGTTTAAATCGCTATTATTGAATGAGTATATGTGTAGTGTTTATTTTATATTTCGGATTAATATTTTAGACGCATTATCAGTTTATTAAATAATATAAATGTTAAATATAAAATATGGATTATATTAAAGTCCTCATCCATAGCTTTAGCCTTGACCAGATGGAAACAACCTCTGACTGAGGTCCCGTTCGAACGCTCCTCCGAGGTCTATCCTTGAACCCGTCTGGTTCCTGTCAAGCTTTAAAGCATCCTGTACTTTAAATGCTCACTTTATAGGAATACAGCAGTCTAAAATGTTGATGTTATTTTTCCTAAATTTATCTAAAAATTAAATTAATAAATGTAATTCCGATACCTAATTATATTGCATAGTTAGTTGGACCTAACTTTGACGAAAAAATTAAAGGAATTCAGTAGTCATTCTAAACGTGACCTCAATAAGTTTAAATTAATGTATAATATATTTTTAAAAGTTATATATATATATATATATATAAAATACTTGTAATCCTTTTATTGTACAAAGAAATCCCTCGGGCTTTTAACTGTTTTCGAGTTTATGTTAAATTACATCGTAATGTTGTTACTATTTTATTACTTATAGAACACTTAGTCTATTAATAGTCTTTCTAATTATGTTTCATTATCTAAGGAACTATGTCTAGAATAGGGTAATTTAAAATGAAACGTTATTGTTTATCTTTAAACTGTTCAATAAAATATTTGGTTACGCTAAACACTAATAAGTTTAAAAATGTGGTCCAACCGCATGGACTAATAGTGACAATACAAAATTAGTTGAAATCTCTTTCCGATACATCGAGTAGTATCAAATCAAATTTATTCATCGCATTACTTTATCGTGTATTTGTAACGGCTTTATTCTGAACATGAATAAATTTCTGGTGAGCGGGTACAATGTTTTATAGAATTCAGTTTTTTGTGCTTTTTCACTGTCGCGATGGAATGATAACATTAGCCAAGAATTTGTCATAGTTTGAAATTGCTCGCCATAAACGTCAGTTTTCCAATAAAAAATATTGTATTAATATTTTATTTCCATTTTTAGGAAAACTCCTTTTACAATGATTGGACTTCGTAATTGTTTTAAATATATATATATTTTTGCAAATTAATTCCATAGGACAAGAAAGGAAGGATAAGCTGGGAGTGTTGTGTATATTCGGGATCATTTTGCTGTCGTCCTTGCTATTGTTACTGTAATTCTTTGACCCTGGTACGGATTATTACTGGAAAGATGGTATTATTCGATTTTTTTTTAATGTAATCATTTTTTTTTTTATATTAATAATGTAGTAATTTCATGTTTTTTTTATTTAAGAGTCAGTTGGGAACCTTGAATGGATTTCGAAATTCTAGTTCTCACGATCATATTTTTGTTCTCTGCTGGAAACAAATTTTTTTGTTTGTAGTATTTTATTTGATTTACAATCTTCAATTCATTTAAAAATGATCTTTTTTTTTCCTTTGTAATATTAACTTAGCATTTAAGTATACCTTAAATATTTTTTAATATAAAATAAAATACATTTCCTATACATTACTTTTTAAGAAATGGAATATACAATGTATTAGTTTGCTGAAGTATTTTCTTTCTAAAATACAGTAAAGCATTTTAATTTGCGTTTACATAAATTTTAAAAACACAATTGCACAACATGTTAGTTTTTTAAAAATTGTAATATGCTTGTAATGTTGTGTACTGAAAATACTTTGTCTGTAAACAAATTAGATACTTAATAATCAAAATACACTTCGAAAATACGTGGGATTTCAAATAATGTCGTATAATAATATTTCTTATATCTTATGATGATATTTAAAATACTTTTACCACTGGTCTGCATTACAGTTATACATTAATTAAAGTTTTATCTATTTGACCATGAATTTTCATCTCCTAAATCTAATATATTTTTGTTTTTTAAAAAGAAAATTATCTTTTGTTCCGACAGTTGAACAAAACAAGAAGAATTCATATATTTATTTATATATTTTATAAAAAAAGAACGTTCTCTTTAAATTATTTATTGACGTACTGATTTTTAATAATTTATTTATATATATATCAGTGGAAACAACTTTAAAAAAAAAAAATGTGTTTTAACATTAAATCCGTTTCTGAATTTCTTTATTTCCATATATTGTTTTCTTTTACATAAAACCAATTTTGGATTTTATGTTAAAGATATCATTGGAAAGTTCTCCAATAATTTTTTTATTATCATAAAATCCAGTCATATATATAACATTTTTTTAATCGGATCGAAAATTCAATTATAATTTGGGATGAAAGCGTACCTAACTGTAGTTTTTAGAGTAAAATTAAACTGATTTTACCGATCTAAGAGATCCTTCATCCAGCTTATTTTCTAGTCAATGAAATTACATAGTTGATCCAGAAGAATAATTTCTCCTCTGTAAGCTTGTGAATTTTACAAAATTGCATTGCATCATTATACTTCCGATCCAGCGATATTGTCTTAAACTACTTTGTGATCAACATTATTGAAAAAATTAATATAATGTATGTGGAAGATTAAGTAAATTATTTCTGGATGATCTTTTACTATTATTAATTTACTGTTCAGTATTGTGTTGGTAGGCAATAAATTTAAAGTTTTTTTAAAAATTTATCCTCGCAAAAAAAAAAATACTACGTGAGCTATTTGTTTTCTGTTGAGTTTCTGATATTTACTCAGTTAATCGTGAGTCTACTATCTCTAGACTCCCCCTTGTTCGGGCATGTCTTAGCGGATGTCTCTTATCTCTTCGAAGGACAGGGTCTAATGACCTGTTACAGCACGTTTTATGTTTTGCTATAATTTTATAAACCAATCTATCTCTTTTCTTGTACATTTATAGCGAGCCATGCGTATCGCTGACCATTGATTAAATTTAATCTTATCTGAAAATACTTAAAAAATAAAATAAAATATTGCTTATATTTTCTGATGGATTGGCTGTATCTCTGATAAGCAAATTCATAAATTTTTCAATTACGTAAATATTGTTGGAAATAACTATCTTCTTGCTTGTATTGATTTCACTAACAGGTTTTCTGGGTTGAAACTGCATACTGAAATAAGGTAAAAAACTCTTGCGAGAATAAGATTTCCATACTGGAAATCTACTGTAGGGATTGTGTTATTAACATTCCAATGATATATTCAGGATTTCTAAGCTTAGTATGTTTAATTTTTAGATATTTGTAAACAATAAAAAAAATGCTAAATCTTTCGAGAGTTTGTCATAGGAATCAAATACAAAAAAATTATACCTCAGAATTTTATTGTATGAACTCAGATTTTAAATTATTTTACTATTACACGTGTTGTTGAAGATAAAATATACTATTTGTTTGATAAAATAAGCGGTTGTCCGATAACGTAGTGCTTTATTATTATGTAATGGGGCACATAGGTATGGTGTATTATTGTAGGACGCGGACGTGATTCCCAACACCTTGGGGCCAGAGTGTCAGATTTCCCGGTACGATTCCCACCTGAGGCAGTTAATATTTATTTTTCGGTCCCTCCAAGAAATATATATTGGTATTCGCACTTTGATCTGTACGACGAAGAATAGAATCACTAGGCGATCTTATCGGACTGGTATCTCTCACTTTAACCAAAAATGTATCTTTCATTCTATTATTAAGTCATTTTTATTTATTACCATATATGGGTTGCCATAAGGCTGTTAATACCTGTTACGTGTTATGCTACATATACCTATTGCACCTTATATACCTTTGAGGTGATTTGATTTATATTTTTATTGTTAAAAGGTAGACAAATTAAAAAAAAAGTAATAATAAATAATAAACCTAATAATATAAAATAAACAAGTTATCTATTAGTATATGTATACATTGTATGTATCTTTTTTAGTGATTTCTTGTATTAGTCTCATATAAATTGTATGAACAGATTATCGGATATGTTTGATAGAGATTGTTTTTTATTATTTTTTGTCAGCATGTGCTCTGTTTATTCGTCTGAAGCATCTTTATCCTATGTTTTTGAAGAGTGAGCTGAACCTTGACATAAAAAAAAGAAATATTTTTGACTGAAATTTGTACTTTCTTGTTTGGAAGGTGAATGACACTGCTCCCTTTACTTTATAGGTGTTTTGTAAAAGCTATAAAATCCTAGCGCTAGAAATTACTTCTTATAATGTAGGATCATTCTCCCATTAAGATTTTTTATCTGTTATTATATGTAGGTACTTATGTTTGTGTTTTCTTCTTCTAGATGAATTAGTGTCACTCACAGCTCTTTGTCTTTACCTAACTAAAAATGTATTTTAAGCCCTCACCTTTTTGGAGTGAAAAGTACTTATACAAGTCCTTACTTAGCCAGACTAGTATTTAAAACCTTGCAGAGGACCTAGACCTTTCAACCTCCGGAGATACGGTACCTAAAGAGACACGAAGAGCCGAGGAACAGTTGCGAACGGAATGCTTGGGAAGGCCATCTATATCTGGCCGGGGACCGGTTCTTGGAACCTGCTTAGCCTACACTTTTACTTGGGCCCCCCGGCCTTTATACCTAGGCTTCTTCTTCTGTAGTCACTATTTCCATGCGTCCTATTTAGAAGGTTGTGGTATCCACTTTTGTTCCATCTCGTCCTATTGTTCCCATTCTCCTTATGTATTACTCCGATTTCAGAACTTGGGTTGGTTGCTATACTTAGCTAGGAGTCCTTGGCGATGATGATTGATTATAGGTCAGTGCCGTGACCTTCATTTAGGAACAGCTGTTATTTGTGTTTTCGACCTCCTTCATTATTAAAAGCATTCATTCTAAGTTTGTCAGGATAGACATGTTTATGTTTTATTTAGTTTAAAGGAGGTATGAATGTACAACCATCTGTTTATGTACATGTAGCAGTCGAATTTCCATGCTCATAACTTTATAGCTTACTTTCTGCATTAGTTAACTTTTTCTTGTTGGGTGTAACTTTCAAGATAAATGGCTGCTTGAAAGTTTGACGTTGTTGATATACAAATATTTTAAGCCTTTCGATTTAATACATATACAAACGTTTGATAAACAAACAAAGTAACAAACGTCAATATCTACACGCTCATACGTTGCAGAGAAGCAAACATGGCGGACGTCAAACTAGTGTTGGCTATAGCCTTTTGGTACTTAACTATTTATATTTATTATAAAAATGAAGAAGAACGAAAATGAATGTGAACTTCAGCAAAGAAGATGACTAAGAGATATTTATTTAATTCAACTTGCACTCTAGTACTTTTATCAGATACTTAATTACTCATTACAATGTTTCTACAAATGTATATTTGTGTTATGTTAAATCAAAGCAACTGCGATGAAAGTATTTGACAAGATTTTAAAGAATTTACTCGTGCAAAATTGATAGAATTTGAAAAAATATTCTTAAACTAATTTTTATTTGTTAAGAAGAACAACAAAAAATATTGATACTTATTAATGTAACAATAACAAACTAGTGAATCCATCACTACCTAAGCTTACTTCAAGCTCCCTGTTCCAGCCTGTCCAAATACCACATTCATAAGCTTGCGCATATGGGACTTGCCATAGTTTGACATATGTGTGTCTAAAATGTTTTTGTTGTAATAGTTGAAGGAAATAGTAGCTGTTAGTAGATTAGTGAGTATTAAGCAGTTCATAAAAAAATAAAATTGCGAGGCAGGAATAGTAGTTTCTTTTTTTATATATAAGGTTATCTCCTCGCGAGGAGTTGATAAAGATATAAAAAAAGATGTTTTTATTTATGTTTTCTATGAAAGTTAATTATTTATTTTATTCTTTAAACTCTCTGTTGATTCCATTTATATGTTTTACATCAAGAGCGAAATAAACATTAAATCTATTATAAATATGGCGCCTGAAAAGTTGATGGTGTTCATAAAATTGTAATAGTTCTTGAAATACGGAACTTCCTTAGCCTACTTTTGAATCGTCAGTCTTCTGATTATTATCGTTAGCGAGAACCACTTTCTAAGTTCCTGGCAGTGAGACATTTTTAACAGTAGCTGTTGTTCTGGAAATGTCGGAATGAGGATTTGAAGAGCTGTTTAGATTTATTCCAGATCATTGCCCTGGACTTCGTTGCATTGCAAGACCAATGTAATCTTTGTTTGTCTGCTGTCCATTTGAAGGATTTTGCGGCTATTTTCAAATCCGCATTGCGGCAATCGAGTTCTCTCGATCTAAATGAAGGAAATCACTACATATTTAAATCTGAAGGATAAACATGTCGCGTCGATGAGGAATCCAAGTTTAGACTTTCTTACGTCTCAACCAGCTGCTTGACATTGCATGCCAACATCTCCCAAGGATCTCTATAACCATTCTTATCTGATTTTGGGGTAGTTATTTTTAAAATTGTCCTTTAAAACTTTTTTTGAAAAAACTTTGGTTGATTTAACCTCCACCTCAAATGTTTTTCCAACTTGACGAAAACATGTTCTCCTTAACGCTTTGTAAGTTCATGTTTATTATTTTTTTTAACTAGCTTTATTGGCAGATCTGTCTAATGTGCTATATATGGTTAATAAATAACAGTTTGATCCAATTTTAACTATGAGGGGAATAGTCTCATGTAAAAGACACCCCTAACTATTACAATTACCTAATAAATTTAAAGAATTTACGTATTTTTTTATTGTTTAAAAAAATAAAAATAATAATAGTTATGTAATTGAAAAAATAAAACAGACGTTAGAACTATTATTATTTTATTCCTTTCTTGTACGTAGTCTTCGTTAAAAGGAAAGGAATAACACTTTAATGAAGAATGTATAGCAATACTTATACTTATCAATCATTTTATATGGCTCGGATAATTAGATGAAATGTATAAATTTTATGTCATTTTTTATTGACTCTTTGTTATACTATTCATTAACTATAATCCTGTAATTTTCTTTCACGGGTTCGTGTCATAATTTCCTCTGCTTGCTCTCTCCGAATTTCTTAGAATAAAATCAATGTGGAAAAAACATTTCATGCAGTGAAAATTTTCATACAATCAATTATATATATATATATATATATAAATAGGTGACCATATAACTTAAAATATGAAGATGGTCAGGGTTGCGGTCAGAAAAGAACGAAATAGTTTTCAACTATTTAATGTTGGACGTTTCGCCTCACTTTGCAGGGGTTCATCAGGGCTGTTCAAAGCGATAGGTTAAACAAGCCTATTTAATATTATTTTTTTTTATTTTTTATTTTACTTTTTTGTTATTATAATGTCTAAACATTATCTCCTCTGAAAACGAAGGATTCATTTAGCATTAACGCAAGAAGCAGGAAAAAAGAATTTCCTTTCGTCCTGATATTACGATTTAGTGTGGCTGAGTTAGAAATGTCTGTGTCTGTTGTCGCTGACGCCATCATTGCATGGGTAATAAACTTAATAAGATTTAACGTCAAGAATCCTTTTTATGATTGTTAATATAACGTTCATTTCTCATTTTACAGCTCCGAGGAAGTAGTAAAACTTTTATAGTTAGATTTTCACAACATTTATCAGTTCATTTTTTCGCAAGGAATTTTACATAAGGTTAACAGTATGCAAGGATTACACCTGTAATTTCGAAATTCACCTCTTTATGAAATAAAAAAGATTTTTTATTGAATGAATATAAATGATTGAGATTTAATGGCTTAGTTGCAATATCCCAGTTTTCTTCTATTTGTCATATTTATTTGATTAAAAAAAAAAAATACACAGATTCAGTCATGGACCTTAGTTATTTTAAAATAATGACCACTGTCCGTGACTGATTTTTGTTATTATTTTTAATAATAACCACCCAAAGCCACTCATTTCTAACCTTACTTCCTCTTCCATTCCTGGCGATCCTCCGAGGCGCCTGAAAAGAAGATGGCCTCGTGACCTTATATTGTAAACTGTTTTTAGAGTTCTACTACTAGGTAGTTTCTCTACATCCTGTATCATATCATTATGTCATTATGATCAAATTTACTGGTTGTATTTTTTTTATACAGTTGTAAATATCAACAAATAAATAAAATAAAAAAAAAATTTTTATAACGAATCGTTGTAATCTACCAAAAAAAAGTCAATTAAAACTTTATCTCTCCCCCTCCCTTCCAAGAAAAAAGTTTCAATTTTGAGATGCATAAAATTCATAACTGAATTTTTAAAAATATCCATTTGATGTCCGTTCGTCTTTGTAATTACTTGACCAATTTTTTTTTTAGATTCTCACCAAAATCACGGGTCTTCCCTATGGTAATCTTCAATACATGACCATTGTCATCTGTCACTTTGTTTCAAAATGGCGGCTGGTTAAAGATTCATACCCTCATATATCGGCAAATTAAATTGATAATAAGTTCAAAATTGATTAAAAATGTTTAAGGATACCAAAAAATTATACTAAATCCCCATATTTATCCAGAGAAACATACCCACAAAACGAAATAAATTAATTAATGTTTTACGTTTAAGATTGGGTTTTAGTTGTAGACTACATAGATAAATATCTAAATTGAGGCATTTAGGTTCGTAAAACTTTTACAATGGTAAAATATTTGTTAATTACAGTATTTAACGTGAGTCACTTACCATAACTTACTATTCTATTATGTTCTCTTAAGAAGGCATTTTTACTAAAGATTGATAAAACAATTAAGGAAATTAACTTTTGAAAAACCTATGATGAAAAAAACAAAAATTCACATAAAATTTCAGTTACTGCGGTTTACGACCGAACAATAATCCATTATTTTTTATTCTTAATACATTTTTAAAGTTGAATTTGTTCCTATGAGCATCTCCATGCTTCATATGCATTTAAATTGTATTTGTTAAATAATTATGAAACGTTAAATACGGATTCAATGAAAAGTTGAAAATAAATTTTTTGTTCATTATTAACAAAGAAAAAAAATTTAATATAATATTACTTCCTATTTTTCACGTGCTATAAGGAATTTATTAGTCGGATATTATTATCATTATTATTCTTTTCATTGATTGTATTTAATTACTAAATTTGTAATTTTTTTTTTTTAGTATTATTTTGTATTTTAGATATATTTTATGAATTAAATCATTAGTTTTATCTCTAGAAATAATTTAAACATTGTATGGTTCTAGCTTACAAGCCGTTGCAGCCTACACAAGACCCCAATGATTTAATGTGTTATAAACAAATATTTCATTTTATGTTTATTTTCATTGATATTTTGGCACCGATCATTTGATGTTCCCATCTGGTCAACCTACATTTGTTATGTTTGCTTTGTACTTAAATTAAACTAATATATATCTTTCTCAAGATAAGAAATTTCAAACATCATTGGCAAATTATGAAGGAAGGTTACCAAACATCTAATTGTATTGTTAGGTGTTACAGAGAATAATTTTTTTTTTTGTCTAAAATTTTATTGTTACTATTAAAAAAATATTTACAATTTATATTTATAATAATATTAATTTTATTAAACATAATGGTATTCATTATTTTATAAGAGTCATACAATCTTCTATCTAAGAACTTCTAATAAAATAAAAATCCCTTAAAAGTAACTCCCATTATCATTTATGTATTCATTGGATTACGTTTCAGGGCCATATTTTTATCCATTTTTATAACTTATTCCTAGAATCATAAATTATAGGTTGTAAACAATTTTAAAATTTTTACATGAATCATTATTCTGAATCAAAATGGTTTAAAAAAAAAATGTGGATCACTATAGTTTAAAAACCGTTATATTTTAAAATTGATATGCATGTAATGAAAACATGCTATTGCATTAAATTTCGGTAGCGGTTTTTTATGATATAATTGAGAAAAAGCCAAATATTAATTTTATACAAATTCTTAGTGTTTGTAAATATTATTATTTGGGTTTCACGCCGTTTTTCATTTCAGACGCTTTTTAAATATTGGTCCATTTAACTATCTTAAGTCTCTTCTTCCCATTTTAAGCAAATATTTCAAATTTAATATAGGACCGTCGATCCCTGGGGGTCTTAGTGGGGCGGGCCTCGTCGGGATGGATCTACACTCGTCAATCAAATAACCCACTCTCGTTTTATTGTTACTACTAAATAAATATTGTAAATTTATATATTTATATTTATAATATTAATAATTTTATGTTTTTCCACTGTGCATCTGTAGTGGGAGTAATACACTACTGGTGATAGCGTAGGCGCCGCTGATAGCGGGGTTGAATGGTGTGAATGATTTTGATTGCTATATTTAGTGTCTTATCAACGTGTTGATGCCTTCCTAACGTTTTCCTCACACATTCATTGACTCTTCGACTATCTTCTTCTTGTCTTCTTTTGTTTTTTAGCCTCCGTTCACTGCGTAGATATTATATCTTAACTCTTGTTATTTTTAGCATTGTGTCTAATCTCTTTTGACTCTAATCTCCCTTTCCCTTTTTTTGCTAAAAGAGAAGTCTTAAAAAAGAAAGTAGATTTCCTGCTCTATCTTAGAGTTATCACCGACTCGTGTTCGGGAGTGCGGGCGCACTCATGGCTTTCAAGTCTATCAGGCCAGAACGGCTTATCTAGTCAACTTAAATCACTCTTCAGTCCTCTGTAGAATGTAATATTTCTACTATAATACTATAATAAACTTACATTAATCGACTAAAGTTTTATTACCAATATTATTAACGAGGAGGTTGTATCTAATTATTTTATTTTCTAACAAAAAAAAATGTATGTAAACATAATGATATTAAATATTTTAGATTGTAGGAAGATAATCCGGGGGGGGGGGTCAATAAAGGTATCAAAATAGTAAAAAGAAACTATCTATTGTTAACCTTTATTGTAAAATCTTTATTTATTCCTTAAATGTTTAGTGATATCAATAACTCCAACCCGTGGTTTCACCCACGTTATATTTACATTGTTTGTGCGTGTTCCATATACATATGGTTAGAAGTCCACAAAGTCAGTCGGATTAACAGCAAATCCAAAAATGGACGTTCATGTTAGAAATAAAACATATGAATTACAAAAAAATTCACAAATCTGAAAGGTTATGGTATTGACAAAGTGGGGGGGGAGTACATTCTTTGTAAATCATCTTCTTCGTCCTAACTTTACAATATGAACTTATGTTTTAAGATTTACTCCCAATCTGATTGAATGCTTAGGGGTTCCAATAAAAAATTACTGACCAAGTACATTTGATTAACTGAACAACAACCGAATATAATTGTTCTGTTAATTTTCTCAGTGGAAGACCTCTTGCGTTGACGACGATGAACTTAGGCTTCCTGTGGAAGAAATCCCTTACCAAATAATTAAAGGACTTGCAGCAATACTTAATACAAGTGTATCGGCAGTTTGACTATTGGTAAAGTAAAAAAGGTAGATCTATGGGTACCTCATGAACTCTTATGTGTGGCAGCATCAGAAGAGTTATGGGTCTTGCGTTTCAGTGCTTACTCGGTAATAAACGACCCTTTTCTCCTAAGAATAATAACGTGTGACGAAAAGTGGATCTTATATGACAACAAGCGTCGGTCAGGTCAGTGGTTAAATATCGAAGAAAGGCCGGACACTTCCCAAAACCGAAATTGCATCCAAAAAAATTACTAGTTTCTGTGCGGTGGTTAATGGCAGGAATAATTCATTTCTCCTTTTTACCGAGGCGGAACTATCAGATCCACATCCTAATCCAATTATATTGATATAATGCATTAAAAACTTGTCAAAAAAACAATCTGCATTGGTTCTTCGGAAGGGATTTATACTCTTACACGACAAACCTCTTGTTCCACAACTCACAGTGAAGAAACTAAAGTCCTTCCACACAATTTTTTTAATTGATTCCCAGGTCAAAAACGCATTTTCTGGCTTTATTTCTTGACAAAACCCTGAGTTTTTCTGTTCTGGGATTGAAAAGTTGGCAATACGTTGGAGAAAATTAGGGTAAATATTTTTATTTCATAGAGTTTTTGTACTAATTAACATGTCCTGTGAAAACTGGCTTTTCATATGAAACAATCCAGTATTATTTGTGTATTTACAGTCAACTTTTATTTTTAATTTGAAGATCGTTCTATTTGAAAGGAATAGAGGAATGATTCATCAGAACCCACATGGAAATTTCATAGTTGTTTTATTGATTAGGAAGCACATTCACTCATTATTTTTATACAGTTGTGAAACTTAATAAATAAATTAAAATTAAAAATATTTCTTTTATAACCTATCAATCGTCAAAACTTCTTTTCCTTATATATTTTTGTACCGATAAAGTATATGAGGCATGCCCCGTATATCTCACACATCAGCATTCTGTGGCACAAAAAACACTGGTTTCTAATCCTTTGTTATTTTTAAAATGAATTCTTCTTTCAGCCGCTCTTCCTTATTAGGAAATGTTATTTCATTCTCAATCCTTGTCAAATATTTTCGATTATTCTCCTCAAACGTAATTAGCTTCTCAAATTGAAGTATTGGGCTCGACGATAAGAAGGAACGGTTTCGGCTACTGTTCGCAAACACTTGAAACTCAATTGATATTTTTATTAGATGACTTAACAATGCAACTTTAGGCTTTTGAGCTCTTTTGTTATCCAGTTCCATTATTTTGTTTCTATTTATGAAGATAAGCACGAACAAAATATATCTTGACTACCTTATGTATTTTAATATTCTCTACAACGATTAAGAACAACTCTTTAGTCGGTTCCCTGTATCTGATTTTATTTTTTTTCACTATAAAATTTGTGATTGTTTTTCATATGAGTGGACTTTCTCAAATTCTTCCGGAACAGTTGACTCAGATGCACACCCTTCGCGAAGAGCAGATTGCGTTATCCGTGACTATAGTAACGGGCGGCTAGACGGGGCGCAGTCGATAGGATGACGTCATATCGCTGCCAAGGTCAGAGCTTGGGGTAGTCCCAGAGGGTCTCCCCAGGATAAGCCATATAAATCGGAGGATGGCGTTTCAGATGGTTCGGTTACCACGTGGTTATCGACCTTCTAACGGATCCTCTGACCTTACTCCGGCGGGAGAAAGCAGGGTTCCTGGCGCTGTCTGGGTTCTGGACCGCTCATTAACTGTCTGCGCGGTAGGTCCGTGGGGTTCAGGGGTCGCGAGTTCCTTCTTTTATCTTAGGCATCGTTAAAAGCTATTTCTGGATAGGTTTGAGAACCTGCTTGGTAACTAATAATAAACTGAGCTTTCTATAATTTTATTGTGAAATAGGTTTGAAAGAAACAAATTTTAATTAGTTATATGAATTACTAAGTTCCTTTTATGGGCTCTCTATGTTAATTTTATTAGATAAATTTTGTATTATCAGGAACCTATTAAGAGTACCAATTTTTACTGATTTCCGTGTACAGCTTCCTTCTGACCAACTGCTGTGATACCACGTGGAAATCTGTATTTTTCTATTATCTTTACTGATCAAACTTAATTTTTTTTTTTTCGAATAATGAATAAGTGGCTCTGTCAAGGGTAAGGAAACAATATGTTTATTCAGAAAATGAAAAAAAAAAATGTTAATCATCAGAATCTAAACATCCCACTCGCATTTTAGATATAAAGTTATTACACCTATGATTGATTGTTATAATATTATTTTTAACAAAGATGAATGATATTCATTATATTCTCAGTAAATATTTAGAATCATAATTTAAAAAAATTAATTCTGTTGTAGGTAATATTGCTGTATTTGAGGGAACAAGACCATTCCTTACTTTTTTGCTAATTTGTATTTATTTATTTTTTATATGTAGACTGTAAAAACTCCTTGTTTTCTCAGACATTTTTACAACTGTTCTTTATTCCTCTGCCTATTAAGTTGTATATCTACTCGTTTTGTTCTAAGAATACGATCCTGTTTTAATTATCTTATCATTATTCTAAAACGAAAAAACTTTGTATTTTCCATCATTTCTTTAAACCTTTATCTAAAAATGTTTTTTTTACTCCTAAAAAGATTTTTTGATTTACTAGCCCCTAACTTGTTAAGCGAAATGAAGTTTTCTGGCAGACAACATCGTCGTTACTCGTTCGCAAGCCTGCTAAGTGGACTGCAATGCGGAGCTTAAAGGACTTGGAGATTTTTAAGTTCCGATAACAACATCGTTTATTGTAGACACTTTTTTTTTCTTGGAATTGTTTTAAACCTTACGAGAGCTAAGGCTAATTATTAAATGTAAAATGTCCAGTAGATATTTTATGAGAAATGCATGTTGAATAAACCATATCTGTACTCAATTTCACTTTTGGTTACAACCTCAGTCTTTGAATCACGTTGAAGTATTATTAAGTGGGTAATAACACCGTATTGTGTTTTTTTTTTTAAACAATTGTTGTTATTTGAGCATTATGAAGATCTCTGGAACCAAAACCTGTAGCGATGTAAATAAAATTCTTTCTGCTCTGATTCCTTTACTTTAATTTCTGAATTTAATCATAAATAATGTTTCTAGGATTATTTTTAATACTATTCTTTGATCAAACTAACAAGCATTTCCTAATTATGGTATAATTAGTTTGACAAAAAACAAAAATTAAAAAAATTTGATCTTTGCTCTTTTAAAAAATCAGATTAGCAACATTTTGGCTTCCTTAGTTAGTTGTAAGCACTCAGTATAGCTCTTCTCAACACCTCTGAATTAAAATTATTTGTAGTTTTGAGAAAAATGTCTTAACGTGATAGTTAATATTTGTTTAAACAATTTTCAAGAATGCTTGTTCGACAAGACTAAGTTAGAAAGTTAGAACAAATACGTCTTACTTTTGCAAGGAGAATAATTATCAGGAATATGGGAAGTGCAGAAGTGGCTCTCTATGCCCTTAGACTGTCCTGCGAGAGAAAGGCGGGAGGGAAAGGAGTTTGCACGATCTCTACATAACTGCACTTTATATCGACTCTAACTGCTGAGCAATTAGGCCGGGATAGGCTGCTCTAAGTATCGCTCCGCATAATTAGGTCATTAGAAAGCTATTTCTTGTTCCCGTCTGTGGCGGCGTCATTGTAAAAGCACTGGTATAATTCATGCAAGAAGAGAGGACTTGAGGGAATAACCGTTTTTTGTTCTAAATATATACTCTATGAGAGCATTGTTCAGGAATTTATAGTTACAATAGGAGTGCGAACTATTTGTTTGCTAGGAAGAGCCTACCATATGGTCGGTGATTGTGGAATCAAGGCTGAGGGGTCATCAACAACTTACCATATGGTCGTTCCGTTTTAGGAATATATATAGTCTCCGTCCCTACCATCTTATTTTCTTTTTCTTCGTCTTAAATTAGAATTGAGTGGCTTCTTGTGTTGTAGTACCTTAATACATACGGAAAGTTCAAATTGACAATCCTACGACAATTCAGCCTCTTTCAATTAAACTTCTTTAAATATGGCTGTATTTTAAATTAAATACCTAATATTTTTTTCAACTTAAATTTTACCTCCTCTTTGTCTCAAGCATTATTCTGAACGGTAGGCTGAGGAGAACATAACTCCCTACTGCGATGCGGACGATCAACTTCAGAGGCCACGTTACCGCTAGGACGCAACCGCAAGCTCTTCACTGACCTCAGACAAACCGTTGCCAAGTCTTTGATGGATCTTTCATCACACTTGACGTTTCTGGTGCTATAAATGTTTTAGATGTCTGAGCCCGCTTTCATGATATTTCAGATTCTTATAGATATTTTTCGATGAAGTACATCGTTTTAACTGAAGTTTAATCTGAACGGGGTTACATGGTTGATCATTTTAATTCTTTCTTATCCTATTCGAATTTATTATGGGAGTGTTGACCATCGCTTCATACGCTACATTCTACTTCTCATCTTTTCAGAGACGGATTCAGAAGCTGTGTTCATAGGGCGCAAAAAAAAAAAAAAAAAAAAAAAAAAATCTATAAATAAACTCTTCATAAGGCTTTACATTTTATTTAACTTCCAAATGTTTATTAGCTAAGACCAATGAAGACAAAAATCCTATAATTTCTTATGGAATCAAAACCACGGCCAAAGATATCTGTGAAAAAAAATCTTTAAAAAATAAAATAATTTTTCAGAGTCAAGTAGTATTTAATACTAAAGATTTCAGATGTTTATCTTTTTATATGGAACATATAATTTGGAATTACTTCTAAAATCAAAATTATCTGTTTCTGTTGACTTAGGGACTGACCCCTCTTCCTCTTTGAATTCGTCAATGTGTCTTTCTCTACTCATTTTAAAAAAGTTTCATTCTTCTTTAAAAGTATGAAAATATTCCGTTTCTGGGTACATTCATTGTGTTCAATTCATTAGTTAGGTTACTGTTTAATTGAACAGCTCTTTTTTTAATCTTTTGTATTTAATTGTATTCAGTGTTGAAACATTTATTTGAAATGATTGTAAAATCAAATATTTGTGTTTTTACTTACTAAATTTTATTCCTAAAAAAAAAAAATTGTTTTACTACTTATAAGAATTGAACTTTATTATATGAAAAGTCGTTGAAGTTTTTTTTTTTTTTATTATAGGTTAAAGAAGTTGAAATAATGTTTATAACTTTTGCCATACTCTTTGAGATGATTTTTTATAAAATGTGATTTTGATGGTACTTTTCAAACTTTTAATATAGTTGTCAAATAATTGTGACGTATAGTAAATATGGTTGTCTACTAAGCAAAAAGGGGAAATAATGACTTTTTTTGATCTTTAGGTATTGTAGAAAATAGGTGTTTTGTAGAATACTTTGTCTTCAGAATTTTTTACTTACATGAATTTTGGTTCCCTCTTGCTCGTTTTAAGAGCATAGGAAATGAGTTTTTATTTGTTTATATTTGTAAATTTCTTTGCCAGTCAATTGATTAATAAGCCTTCCCTCCTTCAGAAATATTATTGAAGTTGGTCCCAACTAGAATGTTGAACGTAGAAACCGTGATATTATGACTAATGCTGATCCTGAGTATAGCACAAGGATGCGAAATCCTTGCTCCACACCTGATACACACCATTAACTCGGCGCAGAGACGCTGCTCATTTGGCAAGCTATCAAGGAATTGCATTTGGCCCGAGGCGAACAATGCGCCCCTTTTTTCTGTATCTATCTCTCGTTACTAGAGGTCGTATTTTTACTAATTTGGCGCCCCGGTGACCTTGTACCCCGTGTTCTGGGTTGTTATACTTGTTAGTACGCAATTGCGTGCTCTTTCATCCGATCGTGTTGAACGTGATGTTTGTTCATTAGTCGGTCGCGAAACGTTTATAGTGCTCTTGCATGTTGATAAAGGAATACCTGCGTAAAAAATAAACCAGATGCTGTGTTTGTTTCTTTATAGCCGTGTCACTGTGTCTTCAGACCTTGTAATACACCGCATTAAACCAATTCGCTATCATATTTTTCTTTCACTGGTTCACTCTGCGAATGAACCGTATTTCCATCTTTCACTATTTATTTTCTAGTGTGAGGTTATTTATTTATTAAACTTGGAATCTTTGTAAGTGTTTATTAAAAAATAAAAAAATTTTAACACTAACTACACGGCCCACCCATGCTCCGTTTTCTAACTGTTTCTCCTATTAAAAACAAATTCTGCCAAACTTCACAACAAACTTACTCTAAATAAATAATTTATAAATGCACCTGTTATTTTATATCATTTATAATTAATGCATGAAATTCCACCATCAAAAAATTTAACATTTTTCTTCGTCAGTTGTAGAAGTCGTTTAATCATATCCAGATTTTTAAAAAGTTAACCAAGTTTAGTAGAACTTATTTTTCGAACTGATTTCTTAAAATTTGATATATTATTAGGAAATATGGTTCTGAATCCAATACTCATGAATCTAGTACTTTCCCCAAATATGGTGTAATTTTGTTATTTAGCAATTTGTCTTGTATTTAATGTTTTGCTATTGTATGAAGAATTTATTACCATTAATATCTAGTGAATATATATTATTACATTTAAGCGATGGGAAATTCTTCCTCGCCTCTGATTTGGATTTTTTGTGAGCTAATCCCTAACTTGTTTATAGATTCCATTGGAATATGTTGCTATTAACGGGGCCAATTAGGTTTTTTGGTTTAATTCTAGTTATGTCTTCATGTTTGATTATTGCCTGATTCAAGTATTGTGATGTGTAAAAGACATTTACATAGTATATGCTCAGCCTTTTCTTCATCCTATAAGCACAAACGACATGTGGAGTGAATTACATACTATATTCACTTTAGAAAATTCATGCTTGCTTACACTGTGTATTTTTCAAATATTTTTTTTCTTTATACTTTAGGACTTCACATAAAATCTAAACTTTCTTTTAAAGTATTGTATACACTTGGATTTGTTCCATTAAACAGGCAGTTGTAGTTACGTCGGATTTGGATAACATTGTGGGGAGTTCTACATTTATTCCGTGAGGCGGGGCCAAGACATTGGCAAGAGACCTTGGACACGTGTGTAATATTCTTCGACCAAGTATCACCAGTAAATGTTTCCTCCCTAGGATCCTCTTGTTAATTGTTTAGTCAACGCTGAATTACAAAATGCTATACACTTTGTCGTTTCCTTGAATAATTACCGTCCATTAATACTAATATACCATATAATAATCATATTTAATACTAAAAAAAATCTTGTAACTGAAATAATAATATAATAGCATTTTACCTTCTGATTGCCTGAGGGCCACTCCGTTAGACATGTCTCCCAGTGCCGTAGGCCTATGTCCGGGATTATTCGCAGCGTTCGCCTTGGCCCGCCAACCGTTCCTGATTTTGTCCGGATTTTCCTCAATGGCAAGGCGACCTTTGGCTCCATGACAACTGTCCTGCCTCTTGGACCCGTCTTCTTACCGTCCGGTAACGAGGATCTTCTATTTATAGTTTGCGTTAATCACAATGATATATGTTTCGTCTTTCTTGCTTCTTCTTTTGATGAGTGATTTCGTGACAATCTGTCAGAAAACTTAGATGAAAAGGATATTGCCGCCTGATGGGAAATTTATATAAATGTGACTTTTATTTAAGAGTTTATTGATAGTTCTATCACTTCATAATTTAGTCTGCTTGTTTTTATGTTCTCATAATGTTTTTCTTAATTCTCATTTTTGTTGGAGTTGTATGCTCTGTGGACATGAAAAGTTTTAAAGATCTAATTTTATCTTTTCTTTTATCATCTGACCTACTTGTCTAATTTGGTTTATTTTTAATTAATTCATGAATATATCATATTGTAAGTCGTATAACTGTATATATTTTATTTAGGTGACGTTTCGAGATTTTAGTCTACTCAATAGTCACGCCATATAATAAAAAAAAATAGTTTTTTTGCAGAAAGAATTTCCTTTACTAATTATTAAATTTATTATCAGTTACTTGGTAAATAATTGTAGGTAATGTTTCTATTCATTAATCACTATTTGTAATCTGTACATTTTAGTCTTATTATTGAAATTTCAGTTCAATTGCTTGAGTTGCCTCCATTTCTCCCACTGTCTTAAATAACTCTACGGTAGTGGTCTCCTTGTTCTACTTATTTTTGGATGACGGCTTCGGACATTTTCCTAAAACTTCAGAAGATATACTTTGCCTCGACGCCCTGTTCAGTAATTTCATACGTATGTTAGTCCTAGTTTAGTTTAGCAACCTACAACCTTTTTGTTCTATGAACTTTATGCTCTATTACTTTTCAATTTTTTTTTCTTTATAGCTGTTTAATTTTAAACTTTTTCTATTGCATTTGGTCTTAAGAAGCGGAGGGATACTGTCTATTTGAAAGAAGAAGTAGTTGGGATATAAAAGCTTGGCAAACCAAATTTGTTATCATTAATCTAAGTAAGCTCGATTTTGGTAGGCATTCATTATGCATTCTACAATAATATAATGTTTTATTATGAAGTCATTATTTATATTTTTATTTTTTTTTGGAACATAAGGAACCTATACTCTGGTAACCACGAAGAAGACCAAATTAACATATTCCGATGAACCGTTGAAGCCCTATGCATTGTCCATCTGCTCTGATGGCCATTAACATACAATGGGTCTTTATTATAATGGGTCCCTGTTAGTTATGAATCATCTCCATTCGTTACTACCACTACTCTGACAAAATGTCTTGGTAGGATTCTTATGAATAGTATATTATAAAAATAGTTCTTCTATCTTTCCCAAGATGTCATTCCATTTGTTCATATTCATTCTAGACAAATTAAATAATTTAATTATCAATATATTATATTTAAATTGATCTCCATTAAGAAGTTTGACCAATGACCTGAAATTGTTTTAAGACAAAGAATTTGAATTGTCTTAAAGTTTAGTATAATTCAAAATATGAAGCTTAAATTGTATCGTAATTCTCATTTTATGTGCTTGAAGTTTTAGAAGGGGCAGCTTTAAACAACTCTGTGTGAAGTTGCTTAGCTTTCTTTCAGGTTTGTAACTAGTCATTTTTTACTTTCACGATCGACGGATTTGCTTCTCTGTCCTCAAACAATGTGTGATTTTCAGCTGATTACCTGTGTTCCTTATTACTACGTTTAAATCAAGTAGTTTCAGTTTAACTGATGATATATGTTTTATTTTCAATTCTTATTAAAAAATGTGTTTCCATCTTGGGTTTAAATAGAAAAAAAGGATCGTAGTTCCATTGTGCGATCATTGCCAAAGTAGTCACAAGTTCGATATCCGCAATCTCTCCGAATTGCTTCTGAAGCACCCTTCTTGAATAATGTAACAGCGGTACGGTATCGAAAATTTTAAGGATGTAAGAAGAAATTATACTTTTGTTTTTTTTTTATAATAACTGTTCCTAAAAAAAAACACAGTGATGCGACTTTGTTAGATATGATTGCTTATCAAGCCTTCTTTGAATAAGGTTATAACAGTTGCTACCCATTGTGGTAGAATCGGTATTGAGGGCGAGGTCGGATTTACAATTGCCTATCTAAAAATAATCTATTGTCATTCTTCTTTAATGTGCATTTAGATAATATTTATTCGAGTCGAAGAATGGGCTTCCTTATTCTAGAGGTCTCATTTGTTGTGGCTTGATGTATTATCTTCGCTGTTATAGTTGAGTCCATTGATAATAATAGCCTTATGGGTAGATTTTTTATTTAGTTTTGACTTAGTAGCATCATGAAATATTGCATTATTAATAAAAATTAGGTGCGCTGCGCGCCTCACACAACGTCCCCTTACTCACTACATACGTCCCCGAGCTTTGTATATTGGTGGGACTGTGTTAAATTAATTTTTGTGATTTTTCGAAAAAGATCAGGTCATGCGAAAGTTATGAACAAAAAATGCTTATTTTTCTATTGATATAAATTTCATATTTTAGGGTTCTCGAGGTTCCCAGATTACTGTAGTTTAATATAAGCTTGCGCAGTTACTGTAGTTTAATATAAGCTTGCGCAGTTGTAATGCAATCGGGAAAGATCGGGCTGTCTCGGTTTCAGATTTTTTTATTTTTTCTTTAATTGTGTAAACAATTTTTTAATATTTAGTATTTATCTATTTTTTATAATTGGTAATAATTTAAACCGTTTATATGTTTCAAGTAAACAAAATTAAGGGTAATTTAGATGTAAATTTTTAAAATTACTTATTCATGCGTAGAACTATGGCAAAATAATATTGATATGAAGCCGTGCAATGCAGACCTTATCACTGATCTCGTGTTTCTTTTCAGTAAATAATTAATGTCACTTATTAATTTTTAAAAATATTGATTTATTGACAATTACAACTGTATTTCCATAACAATACATCTAGTAAAATCGATGTAATATTATAATGGTATGTTGAGAAACTATTCATTGATGGCACTCTAATAATATTTCTACAGAAGGTATCAAGGACCATCAGAGAATTATCAGAAATGGAAGAGGAAGCAAGGTTGGTTATTGGTTATCTAGGTTAGTTATTGGTTGATTGGTTAGGGAGTTTATAATAGAAGGATTGATATCTGCTTCGGGTTAGATCGGTCATATATGGAACATTAAGGTCTTTATGGATGATTTTATTTGTGACAAAGTAAGGAACATTGAGGATTTGACGAAGGATATTGAATTGTAAGGATTGGATATGAGAGGAATTCATAGGTTTTTTGAAGCCACAAAGCTACCCATGTAGATCAGTCTTTCGTAAGGGATTGGAAGTTAAGACCGTTTGTGTAGTAACTGCTGTAATAATCTTATTTAATCTAAATTTCTAAATGTAAGCATCTCTATCCCTACCCTATTAAAATTTAAAAATTATATTTTGTTTAT